>NC_060161.1:35442263-35449999 GCF_021292245.1 Micropterus dolomieu
AGATGAGGATCTCTAACTGTCCAGGACTCAAATCACTCCACCATCATTATTCACTCTCAAAGCTCTGTGTGTGTTGTGTTGAAGCCCAGAGCAGCAGCAGGGACCGGACTCTGCTGGACCTGGACCTGAGCCCAGCTGTGTGTCCTTCAAGAGTGACCGGTCAAATCCTCGCCATATTAATTTTAAAGGACGACAACCCTCTGCTGGACCTGGACCTGGACCTGGACCTGAGCCCAGCTGTGTGTCCTTCAACAGTGACTGGTCAATGGGTCGCCTCATTAATTTTAAAGGAGGACATGTGTCTGACAGACAGTGAGTATCTGTCAGTATTAAACAGTGTTGGCCAATCAGAGCTAAATGTTCATGTCTCCCTCCTCATGTTGCTCCCTGCTGATGTTTGTCCTCATTAAATCCAGTCTGACCAGTTGTCCTTCTAATGTCCATGTTCTCCTAGAATGATGATGAAGGTCAGAGCCAGATTAGGATTAAAGGACAGGTCCACATGTTTTCCAGTCTGTCCATAAACAACACTGTCATGCCCATATGTCCACTGAAAGAGTTGTTGGTGGCTGGAATTGTTCCTCCTGTGCACACTGGCCCTGAAGAGATCTCTTCCTGATGGGGTTTCAATGGAAGTGATGGAGGACAGAGTCCACAGTCCTGCTTCTGTGTAGAAAGACATTGGAAAGTTCAGCTGAGGACAATATAAGGCTTCAGCAGTCTGAGTTCCACATTTACATTTACTCATTTATCCAAAGAGACTTACTGTACATTTGAGGAACAACATACAAGCATCAACAGAGCATCAAATACTGCACGAGATCTCCAGCTGACAATACATACTAGAGCAATAATAATGCTAATAAGAGCTAATAGCACATAGAATCACAAAGAGCTTTATGGGCCAGTAGTTTTTTACACGTACGAGGAATTAGCTTTGGTGATGAGGTGCTACACGTAGACAAACATACAGTTGACATAAATAAATGTAGAAATATATAAATATGGAATAAACAAATGCAAGTTGTATAAGAATAAGAAAAGAATAGAGGAAAAATAATCCAACTGTTTGCAGATAAAGAACAACATGAGATATTTACATGTGCAATATTCCAGGTTTGTGTTGTGCAGACGCATCAGTGGGGTAAATACCCAGGGAGAGAAGTAAGAGTTAACAAAAAAGTGCCATCAATACAAGATAATTGTAAGGGGATAGAAGAAGAAGAGCACAGGCAGTGCATGTTAGAGGTTAGAGGTGTTATCAGAGGAAGTGTTCTCTGCAGAGTTTCCAGGAGCTTCTTGAAGTCAGAGAGGGACGCCCCTGCTCTGATGGCGTGTGGTAGCTCGTTCCACCATCGTGGTGTCACAGATGAGAACAGGGACTGGGATTGCTTTGTGTGAAGGGATGGCAGAGCCATTCGTTGGAGGAGCTTAGCGGCCGAGAAGGAACGTAAGTTTGTATTATGGAGTTTAGGTAGATGGTGCAGACCCAGTAGTTACTCTGTATGCAGCATTAGTGACTTGAATCTATTCTGGAGGCCCCGGGGAGCCAGTGGAGGTCACTGAGTAATGGAGGGACATGAGTCCTTTTGGGCTGATCAAAAACCAGACGTGCTGCTGCGTTCTGAACCATTTGTAAGGGTTTCACCGCACAAGCTGGAAGACCTGCTAGGAGGGCATTAAATAGTCGATGCGAGAGATAACCACGGCCTGTACCAGAAGCTGGGTGGCGTACTGAGTGAGGTAGGGCCTGATTTTCCTTATGTTGTATAGAGCAAAGCGGCACGACCGAGAGACAGCAGCAACATGGTCTGAAAAGGACAGCTGGTCATCAGAATCAGAATCGATTTATTCGGCAGGTATGTGTTCACATACAAGGAATTTGACTCTGGATTGTACATTGCTCACGATGTGGTTACTCATACAATAACACAATAATAAAATCAGACACAGGCTACAGCATAGAGAACACAAATATGCACAATATAAACAGAAACAAAAACAATATAGACAGGTTGACAAATAGTGCAGTGAGCAGAGTGCAAAGGATGCAGGAGTAAAATTATTATGTACATGTCGGAGGTGGATGTGATATACAGGTACACATACATGTACATGCATACATGTACACAGTGCGATGGAGCATAGTGCAAAAGGTGCTGGAATAAATAAGTATTTTGTGCAGGTGTTATGAACTTGAGGTAGGTGGGTGCCCAGGACTTGTTCCTGACACTGTGAGTCAGAGTCAACTGTTCATCAGAGTGATGGCTTGTGGGAAGAAACTGTTCCTGAGTCTGTTGGTTTTGGCGTACAGTGCTCTGTAGCACCTACCAGAGGGGAGGAGCTGGAACAGGTTGTGTCCGGGGTGAGATGGATCTGCAGTGATGTTTCCTGCCCGTTTCCTCTGGAAATGTAAAAGTCCTGAATGGAGGGCAGGTTGGCACCGATGATCTTTTCTGCAGTCCTGACTGTCCGTTGTAGTCTGCTCCTGTCCTTTTTGGTGGCAGATCCAAACCAGACAGTGATGGACCTGCAGAGGACAGACTGGATGATGGCTGTGTAGAAGTAGATCAGCAGCTCCTTAGGCAGGTTGAGCTTCCTGAGCTGGCGCAGGAAGTACATCCTCTGCTGGGCCTTCTTTATGATGGTGTCTGTTTTGGGCTCCCACTTTAGACAAGTCAGGTCAGCTATATTTATATAGCACATTTAAAAACAACAGGAATTGACCCCAAGTGCTTTCCAAGAACACAATACACACAAAAACAAGTATAAACGAACAAAAGAACAAAGAGATTATACCACTGTGTATCCAACTACACAATAAAACACTAGTGCACCACTACACATTAATAAAAAGAATATGGAGAACTTGGTAGAGATAAAATTCAAAGACACTAAAAGAATGTAAATAAGAACATCAGATTAAAATGGATTAAAATAAATAAATAAAATAAGGGACAGAATCAGGTAAAAGCCAGAGAAAAAAGGTAGGTCTTTAAATTAGATTAGAAGTACTCAATGGTGGGGCAGGACTTGATGTTAGATGTAAGACTATTCCAAAGCTTGGGGGCAGCAACAGAAAAGGCCCGGTCACCTTTGGTTGTAAGGCGTGAAAAGGGGACTAAGAGGGGTTGTTGTGAAGATGACCTGAGCGACCTAGGCACATAATATGGAATTAGCAGATAAGTAATGTATATTGGTTGTAAGCCATTAAGGGCTTTAAAAACAAATAATAGAATTTTAAAATCAATTCTGTATTTTACCGGTAACCAGTGCAAGTGAGAAAAGACCAGAGTAATGTGTTGTCTATTCTTTGTTCCAGTTAAAAATCTTGCAGCCGCATTTTGAACCATTTCTAGTTAGGAAAGTGTTGAATGGGTCAGCCCCTATACAGGGAATTACAGTAGTCCAGCCGTGAGGTGATAAGCACATGTACTGTTTTCAGGTCTCTATGGGATAAAAGTGGCTTCAATTTGGCTATGGTTCTAAGCTGATAAAAACTGGCCTTCACGACACTACTGATTTGCTTGTTAAAATTCAAAGAAGTATCCATAAAAACACCTAAATTCTTGACTATATTGTGCAAGTTTGTAGTCAGGGGACCAAGCAGCTAATGACAGAGCTCCGAGGGCCAAATAGAATTACCTCAATTTTTCATTTAATTGAAGGAAGTTCCTCTCCATCCAGCCTTTGATATCAGTCAGACAGTTTAAGAGGTTCTTCAGCGAGTGAGTGCTGTCAGGTGTAACTGGTATGTAGAACTGTGTATCATCTGTGTAACAATGATACAAAATATTGTATTTCTCAAAAATAGTTCCAAGAGGAAGCATGTATAGTGAAAATAAGAGAGGGCCTAAAATCGAGCCTTGAGGGATACCACATTTAATAACAGCAGGAGAAGATGAACACTTTCCTATTCTAACAGTAAACATTCTCAGGTCCTGGGATATAGTGGATCCCAGAAACCTGAAGTTCCCCAGCAGACACAGGCCTGTTGAGTATGGTGATGGAGGGCAGAGTGGAGTGAAGTCCACGATGTCCACAGATTTGAGCATGTTAAGCTCCAGGTTATTTTGACCGCACTAGAGAGCCAGCTGATCAACATCCCTTCTGTAGGCCGACTCGTCACCGTCCCGGATGAGGCAGATGACCGTTGTGTCATCAGTGAACTTCAGGAGTTTGACAGATGGGTCTTCTGAGGTGTGAGAGGTGTGACTGTGGGCTTTTCAACCCTACAGTAAAAGCCATAGTCTGAATCTTCCTCTTTTTATTAAACCTGTGTGTTTATTTTCAGCATCGTTCTCCTTCACATACATTTATATTCTCACATCTGAAGCTGCCCAGTAGAACCAGTAGAACCAGTAGAAGCAGTCTTCAGCTCTTGGCTTCAGTTTAACATTTTCTCCACACACACGTTCTGACTGTTGAGCAGCTCCAAAGCGACTGCCTTTACCTTGTGTCTGTGTGGACAGACATAATGGCCCTCATTAATGAAAAGTACGTACACCAAAATACCAGCGTACTCAGGGTGTACGCACAAACCCAGGGTGGTTTCGAGATTTATCAGTATGGATGTCAGCGTACGGCACGCTCAAATCCTACGCCAGCTCAGGAGGGGGTGTACATGTACGCAAGTTTTGAGTTAGAGCCAAAATGCGCAGAAATCATTTCTTAACAGCACAAAACGCACTGACAAACTAAAATGCATGATATATTATGACCCACTGTAACAGAAACAACGTTTGAAACATTAATTTTGGTGTTTATATTTGAGGAACACGGACTTTATACAGCCTGTATAATATTTGAGCAGTCAAAACATGCTTTGATTTGTATTTGGACTATTTTATCGTAGCTTTAGGTGCCTTTTATTTGGGTTTGCTTTGGGCTTGAAGCACTGAGAATGGCTGCCCAAATGGACACAGCCCCACGCCCTTTAGGTGAGGCTGGCACAGACATGTCGCGCACAAAGCCCTGCATTTTTATAAGACAAACTTTATATTATGACAGCAACAGCGAGCACCGACACCCCCGCTAAAGGCCCCGCGTCCCCGGACTCTGGTCCACGCTGGTCCCGGTGTGAGTCCTTGGTCAGTGCGTAAAGCCCAGTCCCGGAGGTGATGGAGCAGCTTTTTATCAGAGCAATATGCTTTCATTTGGAGCTTATTTGGGACTTAACTTTGATGGGCGTTTTAGCAGGGCTAAATCTATCTCTTGGAGCACCACAAGTAGCCAATTTATAATTCCAGGAACAGACAAAAACTTCTAGTTTGCACGGAACGCGCTCCGCAAACAGGTGGTACAGACGTGGTGCAGCTCATCATTGTGTTCGGACAATGTTTCACTCTGAACATAAAAAAAAAAGTTACAGTGAGCACTCACCGCGGACGGTCAGATCCAAGTCCGTGCGTAATAGTCCGAGGACAGCGCAGAGCACTGTTTCCCAAAGCCACAAAACATTATGAAGGCTTGATTTGCACGCTGGGGGTCCACCGCCCCGTATCTGTCCGTATGTCCTCCGTTCATCAAAGTAAAGGCTCAGCAAGAGGCTCTTGTCCCGTGCCCTGCTCCTCCGGGATGAGCGCATCCTCCTCTGGGGCTGACAGCGCGCACTGGTCCGCTCCAGCGAGGCTGACGGCGAGCGGTGGTCCCCCTGACTCCAGCGCTGGCTCTCGGGCTGGACCGGAACTGTTGAAGCACGTTGAACATTTTGTCAAAAGTGTGTCCAGTTTAAATCATCAAATAAAAAAGTATTAAATTGTTTCCAAAAGAAAAATCTTGTAATATTAAAATGCACAATATTTTTGAACATTTATGCCTGGGATGGGCTCTAGTAGTGAAACTAAACATTTAATCTTTATTTAAATCTGTCAAAACAACATAATATTTTGTTTCTTAAGTTTTAATTTGTGGATTTCCTGCTCCAAACCATGTATTTCTTGCTGTATTCCGTCCCTGCCGTGAAGTCGTGGGTGCGGCCTCCTGAAGCTTGAATAATTGGGTGCGTTTCATTCAAATTACGCACGTTTTCAGCCGCCACATTTATCAAAACCAGGTGGTGCGTACACCTGAAATGCCAGGGTACACTCTCATTGATAAATCAGGCGCTGAGAACAGTGTAAGCATAATCTCACACACAAAAATACGCCCGTTTCTACGGAAGATTGATAAATAGGGATGGGGATCGTTCATTTTTATTGATATTGATACCCTTACTGAGACTGCTTAATGATCCGACTCTTTATCGATACCACTATCAATACTTTACTATTATTTAGTGATGGTTATTTGGTAAGAGCAGACCCAACGGGCCTGAGGTAGGCCTGCACGGTATGAGGGAAATATTCAATGTGCGAGAACGTTATATATTGACATGACAATAAATCAACATATATTTTAATTTAATATTTTAGCTAAATGTTGTTTCTAGAGCAGCAACATTAATATTTACAACAGCAAAGTAACTCAGTAACTGAAAGAACAACATCAGTCTGTATCAGTCCCTCCTCCTCTCTCCTGGCTGCAGGTAACGTTACAGGTAGAAGGAGGAGCGGCTGGTTTGTTTTTAAGACTACAGACCAGTCTGTGCTCCAGACAGACCGCTTTCTATTTAGCTTGTTTTTAACATTTGGCTAATGCCGAGCTAGCGTTAGCTGTGTTTGTATGAAACATACAGGATGAGATACTGAGGACAGAGATGATTAAAGGAACCATTTCTACATGTTTAACGTTACATTACAGATTGGTGGATTGTCTTTTTACTTGCGAAGGTTTTATTGCAAGTACTTACAGTAACGAGCGTAGCTGTCATCAACTAACGTTACAGTAATTTGGAGTTAACTTCACCCTCACCGTAACGTTACTCCACCGCGACGGCACCGCCTCTCGCTCTGCTGCCGCTGTGTGAGCTGTTGAGTGTGTGTGTGTAGGAGCCGACAGAGAGCAGGCAGCCTGATGATTTTCTTATCCATCCATTCAAATTAAATCAGATTTCATGCTCGAGACATAACGTTACATCAGAGGACCCGCAAGTCTCGATAGCACTATCGATAAGCTCGAACCTTATTGATTTCTGGGTTTAGAGAAATTTTGGAACCGGGTCCTTTTGGAACTGGGTCTCGATCCCCATCCCTATTGATAAATGAGGGCCAATATGAGCTAACTCTTCGTGATTCCCCCACAGAGTCCACCAGGAGAGCTCAGAGGTTCCCTGTGGTCAGTCTGCCCAGCAGCATCAAACACACCTGGACTCCATATTTATGGTCTGTACATGTACAACAACTACTTTTCCATCTATTCTGTTCACAATAATCTCCACGCTGCACTTTTTAGACCAGTGGATTGTCAGTCTGTCCAACATGGATCTGATGTTTGGTTCCATGATTTGACTTTGATTGTGTCCTTCATATAATATTCTGTTCCAGCTGCTGGAGGACAACATTGTCACTTTTGTGAAGAACGAGCTGAAGAAGATCCAGAAGGCTCTGAGTTCAGATTACCCAGAATGCTTAGAGAGTCAGAGGGACAGTGAGGAGGTGTTGGACGGTGAGGAGGAAGAGCAGAGGAGGAGCAGCAGAGAGGCATTTCTGAAGATCACACTGCACTTCCTGAGGAGAATGAAGCAGGAGGAGCTGGCTGAGCGTCTGCAGAGCAGTAAGAGGATTTCTCTAAAGATTTAAGCTGCTGGATAAACGGGACATTTACTGATGGCTCAACAGATGGAGGGAAACATGTTT
>NC_060161.1:35450019-35451782 GCF_021292245.1 Micropterus dolomieu
CTGTGACGACAGTCGTTACAGTCGTTAAGACTACCTGTGGCCAAGACTGAACGACCATCGTTGGTATCTTCACCTGAGGCCAATAGGTTACGTTTGTTGAGTTTCCTGGGAAGTGATGAAAGGACAGCATTGTAAGTGGGGGATAAGTGGTAGCGTAGACCCCCTCCCCTGTTCAATGACGGCTTCTCCACCCTGCTGTAGATGCTTCCTTGACACCTCTTTCAAACCATCCATCTTCTCTGTCTAAAATGTGCACCTGGTGGTCCTCAAACGAGTGTCCTCTGTCCTTCAGATGTAAGTAGACTGCAGAGTCTTGACCTGAGGAGTTGGCCCTTCTGTGTTGAGCCATGCGTTTGTGTAGTGGTTGTTTAGTCTCCCCAATATACAGGTCTGTGCATTCCTCCTTCTCCTTCACATACATTTATATTCTCACATCTGAAGCTGCCCAGAAGAACCAGTATAACCAGTCTTCAGCTCTTGGCTTCAGTTTAACATTGTCTACACACATGTTCTGACAGTTGAGCAGCTCCAAAGTGACTGCCTTTACCTTGTGTCTCTGTCTCTGTGTGGACAGACATAATGTGAACTCTTCATGATTCCCCCACAGAGTCCACCAGGAGAGCTCAGAGGTTCCCAGTGGTCAGTCTGCCCAGCAGCATCAAACACACCTGGACTCCATATTTATGGTCTGTACATGTACAACAACTACTTTTCCATCTATTCTGTTCACAATAATCTCCACGCTGCACTTTTTAGACCAGTGGATTGTCAGTCTGTCCAACATGGATCTGATCCATGATTTGACTTTGATTGTGTCCTTCATATAATATTCTGTTCCAGCTGCTGGAGGAGAACATTGTCACTTTTGTGAAGAACGAGCTGAAGAAGATCCAGAAGGCTCTGAGTTCAGATTACCCAGAATGCTTAGAGAGTCAGAGGGAGGATGAGGAGGTGTTGGACGGTGAGGATGAAGAGCAGAGGAGGAGCAGCAGAGAGGCATTTCTGAAGATCACACTGCACTTCCTGAGGAGAATGAAGCAGGAGGAGCTGGCTGAGCATCTGCAGAGCAGTAAGAGGATTTCTCTAAAGATTTAAGCTGCTGGATAAACGGGACATTTACTGATGGCTCAACAGATGGAGGGAAACATGTTTATATAAGGAAATGAAACTGTCACATGGACTTCAATGATTGATCTGTTTTGTGTCTTCATTCAGGACTTGTTGCTCCAGTTTGTCAGCGTAAACTTAAATCTAAGCTGAAGAAGAAGTTCCAGTGTGTGTTTGAGGGGATTGCTAGAGCAGGAAACCCAACCCTTCTGAACCAGATCTACACAGAGCTCTACATCACAGAGGGAGGGACTGCAGAGGTCAATGATGAACATGAGGTCAGACAGATTGAAACAGCATCCAGGAAACCAGACAGACCAGAAACAACCATCAGACAAGAAGACATCTTTAAAGCCTCACCTGGAAGAGATGAACCAATCAGAACAGTGATGACAAAGGGAGTGGCTGGCATTGGGAAAACAGTCTTAACACAGAAGTTCACTCTGGACTGGGCTGAAGACAAAGCCAACCGGGACATACAGTTCACATTTCCATTCACTTTCAGAGAGCTGAATGTGCTGAAAGAGAAAAAGTACAGCTTGGTGGAACTTGTTCATCACTTCTTTCCTGAAACCAAAGAAGCAGGAATCTGCAGGTTTGAAGAGTTCCAGGTTGTGTTCATCTTTGACGGTCTGGATGAGTGTCGACTTCCTCTG
>NC_060161.1:35451882-35464209 GCF_021292245.1 Micropterus dolomieu
CATTCACTTTCAGAGAGCTGAATGTGCTGAAAGAGAAAAAGTACAGCTTGGTGGAACTTGTTCATCACTTCTTTCCTGAAACCAAAGAAGCAGGAATCTGCAGCTTTGAAGAGTTCCAGGTTGTGTTCATCTTTGACGGTCTGGATGAGTGTCGACTTCCTCTGGACTTCCACAACAATGAGGTCCTGACTGATGTTACAGAGTCCACCTCAGTGGATGTGCTGCTGACAAACCTCATCAGGGGGAAACTGCTTCCCTCTGCTCGCCTCTGGATAACCACACGACCTGCAGCAGCCAATCAGATCCCTCCTGGGTGTGTTGACATGGTGACAGAGGTCAGAGGGTTCACTAACCCACAGAAGGAGGAGTACTTCAGGAAGAGATTCAGAGATGAGGAGCAGGCCAGCAGAATCATCTCCCACATCAAGACATCACGAAGCCTCCACATCATGTGCCACATCCCAGTCTTCTGCTGGATCACTGCTACAGTTCTGGAGGAGGTGTTGAAGACCAGAGAGGGAGGACAGCTGCCCAAGACCCTGACTGAGATGTACATCCACTTCCTGGTGGTTCAGTCCAAACTGAAGCACGTCAAGTATGATGGAGGAGCTGAGACAGATCCACACTGGAGTCCAGAGAGCAGGAAGATGATTGAGTCTCTGGGAAAACTGGCTTTTGAGCAGCTGCAGAAAGGAAACCTGATCTTCTATGAATCAGAGCTGACAGAGTGTGGCATCGATATCAGAGCAGCCTCAGTGTACTCAGGAGTGTTCACACAGATCTTTAAAGAGGAGAGTGGGCTGCATCAGGACAAGGTGTTCTGCTTCGTCCATCTGAGCGTTCAGGAGTTTCTGGCTGCTCTTCATGTCCATCTGATCTTCATCAACTCTGGTGTCAATCTGCTGGCAGAAGAACAATCAACCTCCCAGAAGTCTAAAGAAAGAAAAGATGACACAGTGACACAGTTCTACCAGACAGCCGTGGACAAATCCATACAGAGTTCAAATGGACACCTGGACTTGTTCCTGCGCTTCCTCCTGGGTCTTTCACTGCAGACCAATCAGACTCTCCTACGAGGCCTGCTGACGCAGACAGGACATGGCTCAGAAACCAATCAGGTGACGGTCAAGTACATCAAGAAGAAGATCGAAGAGACTCCCTCTGCAGAGCAAAGCATCAATCTGTTCCACTGTCTGAATGAACTGAAGGATGGTTCTCTAGTGGATCAGATCCAACAGTCCCTGAGTTCAGGAAGTCTCTCCACAGATAAACTCTCTCCTGCTCAGTGGTCAGCTCTGGTCTTCGTCTTACTGTCATCAGAAAAAGATCTGGACGTGTTTGACCTGAAGAAATACTCTGCTTCAGAGGAGGTTCTTCTGAGACTGCTGTCAGTGGTCAAAGCCTCCAAGAAAGCTCTGTAAGTGGGATTAATTCATCAATAACTACTCTGCTATCTTTCAACTGGAGAAAAACTAAATGTGTTATTACTCGTTTCCTTCTTGTTGTCTCTCCAGACTGAGTCTGTGTAACCTCTCAGAGAGAAGCTGTGATGTGACTCACACATTGTTCAGCACAACATATGAGCTTTGGCAGAGACGGAAAACATATTTCATGTTTTGATATAATGTAATTTATTTACTGGTTGTCTGTTTATTCCTGATTCAGTCATGATTAGTTTCCAAAACTCAAACGTGTTTAAATTAAAACAGCAAAGAACAGATTATGTACTGTGTAGTGCATTACCAAAATCTCAGATTTAACATTTTAAAACAAATGTTTGTCTTGTTGATTATTTCCTCTCCAGACTGAGTGGCTGTAACCTCTCAAAGAGAAGCTGTGAAGCTCTGTCCTCAGTTCTCAGCTCCCAGTCCTCTGGTCTGAGAGAGCTGGACCTGAGTAACAACAACCTGCAGGATTCAGGAGTAAAGCTGCTGTCTGCTGGACTGCAGAGTCCCCACTGTACACTGGAAATACTGAAGTCAGGATTCATTAACCCACTGAACTGATGACCATCTAAAATCTGATTTACATTGGTGGATAAACAGCTAATTTGTGACTGTGTCCTTTAACTAAACTTCAACATTAGTTTCCAGACTATAATCATTTCTAATAACAATAATTTTCTGTTTTTGAATTATGAAATGCCACACACGATTTTAAAGATGTAGCCTAAATTTGTATCTGAAACAAAAAGCATCCCGCCTCTTGTTCTCAGAGGGTTCCTGTGAGTGTTGTTTTGTGTGTTTGCAGGCTGTCAGGCTGTCTGATCACAGAGGAAGGCTGTGCTTCTCTAGCTTCCGCTCTGAGCTCCAACCCGTCCCATCTGAGAGAGCTGGACCTAAGCTACAATTATCCAGGAGACTCAGGAGTGAAACTGCTGTCTGCTGGACTGGAGGATCCACACTGGAGCCTGGTCACTCTCAGGTATGAAGAGGCCCTGCTGTAGCCACAGACAGTCAGTCTGATAGAGGAGTTCTTTTGGTTAATGGTGGATATGAGAACAGAACGGGCTCACAGAGAGCTGTTATCTGTAGTTGAAGCACAAAAAATGACAAATTAATAACATGTTAACAACGTGTAGCTAAACGCTCCACTGCTGAAACACAGTGTGAGTTGACGCCAAACAAAACCGCAGCACAGTCGCTGCCTGTTTAGGTTTGGCTGGGCCATTATCCCACATTATCTGAGGCAAAACTTGCACAACTTGGCAAAGATGTGGCTCCAAACATATGCGCAACTTTTCTGTGCTCTACTAGGATCTAGTTATGGTCTCCATTCAGATAAACCTCAACAGATCTGAATCCTCAGCTGGTACTCTGACCTGATGAAACATGGCCTCGATGTTTGATTCATTTTCAATAGCTTCCATGTCATGTGACCCAGGGATTTTAAACCAAAGCTGAATTGTAGCACTACTCTGGACAAATGAGACAAACCTATTTTGCTCGTATTTTAGCGCTTTTTCTATTTTCTATTAATATTTTATTAAAAATGTGCATTTATTTTCATTAGCTTCCATGTCATGTGACCTTGACCTGACAAAATCAAACAGCTTTCCTGTAACCATAGTAACTAATCTCAGTCCTCACACACAGTATGAGTGTTGGGTCAGATGTGCGACCAGGCTGGGCCAGTTAAGCCTGGTCCCCACCTTCACCAGCTTTTTAAACTTTGTCAAAAAATACTTCATTAACTTTCTACTATAGTCAATAAGTTTGCAGTCAAAAACTTCTCTGGAGAGGGTCAAGAGTCGGTGCAAAAGAGTTTATTCCAAAACAGGACAGATAAACCAGTCCAACATCCCTGCAGGTCGGAGTATTGAGTCAACCCTGTGGTCTGCAGACAGCCTTATATATCCCCTCTGGGCTGGTTTGCCCCCTCCCCTCCTTTTGGTGAACTTCTTATCCTCTGCTTTTATGCTGCTTACATACATACATACAAACTAATTAACACTGTTCTTCAGCTGTCATTCATTACTGTATAGTTGACTTTCTATATTTTTACACTACTGGATAAGAAATTCACCATTTACATTTCAACTTCAGTCTCACCGTTTCTTTTAAAGTTATGCATGAATAATCTGACACACAATTATATTTCTCAAAGAATATATAATACAAGAATAACATGTAGTGCTGTGCCTTTCATTAATGCTTGGTTTCTTACAATAATCTTGATGTTGCGTTGGCTGTTTTCTGCTTTCTATTCATCCTCTCTCTGTCGTCTTCTATTCATCCTCTCTCTTGTCTTCTATTCATCGTCTCTCTGACGTCTTCTATTCATCGTCTCTCTGACGTCTTCTATTCATCCTCTCTCTCGTCTTCTATTCATCCTCTCTGTCGTCTTCTATTCATCCTCTCTCGTCTTCTATTCATCCTCTCTCGTCTTCTATTCATCGTCTCTCTGACGTCTTCTATTCATCCTCTCTCTCGTCTTCTATTCATCCTCTCTCTGTCGTCTTCTATTCATCCTCTCTCTTGTCTTCTATTCATCCTCTCTCGTCTTCTATTCATCGTCTCTCTGACGTCTTCTATTCATCCTCTCTCTCGTCTTCTATTCATCCTCTCTCTCGTCTTCTATTCATCGTCTCTCTGTCGTCTTCTATTCATCGTCTCTCTGACGTCTTCTATTCATCCTCTCTCTGTCGTCTTCTATTCATCCTCTCTCTTGTCTTCTATTCATCCTCTCTCTCGTCTTCTATTCATCCTCTCTCTGACGTCTTCTATTCATCGTCTCTCTGACGTCTTCTATTCATCGTCTCTCTGTCGTCTTCAATTTATACTCTCTCTGTCGTCTTCTATTCATCCGCTCTCTTGTCTTCTATTCATCGTCTCTCTGACGTCTTCTATTCATCGTCTCTCTGACGTCTTCTATTCATCCTCTCTCTGTCGTCTTCTATTCATCCTCTCTCTTGTCTTCTATTCATCCTCTCTCTCGTCTTCTATTCATCCTCTCTCTGACGTCTTCTATTCATCGTCTCTCTGACGTCTTCTATTCATCGTCTCTCTGTCGTCTTCAATTTATACTCTCTCTGTCGTCTTCTATTCATCCGCTCTCTTGTCTTCTATTCATCGTCTCTCTGACGTCTTCTATTCATCGTCTCTCTGACGTCTTCTATTCATCCTCTCTCTGTCGTCTTCTATTCATCCTCTCTCTTGTCTTCTATTCATCCTCTCTCTCGTCTTCTATTCATCCTCTCTCTGACGTCTTCTATTCATCGTCTCTCTGACGTCTTCTATTCATCGTCTCTCTGTCGTCTTCAATTTATACTCTCTCTGTCGTCTTCTATTCATCCGCTCTCTTGTCTTCTATTCATCGTCTCTCTGACGTCTTCTATTCATCGTCTCTCTGACGTCTTCTATTCATCCTCTCTCTGTCGTCTTCTATTCATCCTCTCTCTTGTCTTCTATTCATCCTCTCTCTCGTCTTCTATTCATCCTCTCTCTTGTCTTCTATTCATCCTCTCTCTGTCGTCTTCTATTCATCCTCTCTCTTGTCTTCTATTAATCGTCTCTCTGACGTCTTCTATTCATCCTCTCTCTGTCATCTTCTATTCATTTTCTCTCTTATCTTCTATTCATCCTCTCTCTTGTCTTCTATTCATCCTCTCTCTCTCGTCTTCTATTCATCGTCTCTCTGACGTCTTCTATTCATCCTCTCTCTCTGACGTCTTCTATTCATCCTCTCTCTCGTCTTCTCTTCATCCTCTCTCTGTCATCTTCTATTCATTTTCTCTCTTATCTTCTATTCATCCTCTCTCTTGTCTTCTATTCATCCTCTCTCTCTCGTCTTCTATTCATCGTCTCTCTGACGTCTTCTATTCATCCTCTCTCTCTGACGTCTTCTATTCATCCTCTCTCTCGTCTTCTCTTCATCCTCTCTCTGTCATCTTCTATTCATTTTCTCTCTTATCTTCTATTCATCCTCTCTCTTGTCTTCTATTCATCCTCTCTCTCTCGTCTTCTATTCATCGTCTCTCTGACGTCTTCTATTCATCCTCTCTCTCTGACGTCTTCTATTCATCCTCTCTCTCGTCTTCTCTTCATCCTCTCTCTGTCATCTTCTATTCATTTTCTCTCTTATCTTCTATTCATCCTCTCTCTTGTCTTCTATTCATCCTCTCTCTCTCGTCTTCTATTCATCGTCTCTCTGACGTCTTCTATTCATCCTCTCTCTCTGACGTCTTCTATTCATCCTCTCTCTCGTCTTCTCTTCATCCTCTCTCTGTCATCTTCTATTCATTTTCTCTCTTATCTTCTATTCATCCTCTCTCTTGTCTTCTATTCATCCTCTCTCTCTCGTCTTCTATTCATCGTCTCTCTGACGTCTTCTATTCATCCTCTCTCTCTGACGTCTTCTATTCATCCTCTCTCTCGTCTTCTCTTCATCCTCTCTCTGTCATCTTCTATTCATTTTCTCTCTTATCTTCTATTCATCCTCTCTCTTGTCTTCTATTCATCCTCTCTCTCTCGTCTTCTATTCATCGTCTCTCTGACGTCTTCTATTCATCCTCTCTCTCTGACGTCTTCTATTCATCCTCTCTCTCGTCTTCTCTTCATCCTCTCTCTTGTCTTCTATTCATCGTCTCTCTGACGTCTTCTATTCATCCTCTCTCTGTTGTCTTCTATTCATCCTCTCTCTGTTGTCTTCTATTCATCCTCTCTCTGTCGTCTTCTATTCATCTTCTCTCTCTCTCGTCTTCTATTCATCGTCTCTCTGTCGTCTTCGATTCATCCTCTCTCTCGTCTTCTCTTCATCCTCTCTCTCGTCTTCTATTCATCGTCTCTCTGTCGTCTTCGATTCATCCTCTCTCTCTCGTCTTCTCTTCATCCTCTCTCTCGTCTTCTATTCATCGTCTCTCTGACGTCTTCGATTCATCCTCTCTCTCGTCTTCTCTTCATCCTCTCTCTCGTCTTCTCTTCATCGTCTCTCTGTCGTCTTCTATTCATCCTCTCCCTTGTCTTCTATTCATCCACTCTCTTATCTTCTATTCATCCTCTCTCTCGTCTTCTATTCATCGTCTCTCTGTCGTCTTCTATTCATCCTCTCCCTTGTCTTCTATTCATCCACTCTCTTATCTTCTATTCATCCTCTCTCTCGTCTTCTATTCATCGTCTCTCTGTCGTCTTCTATTCATCCTCTCCCTTGTCTTCTATTCATCCACTCTCTTATCTTCTATTCATCCTCTCTCTCGTCTTCTATTCATCGTCTCTCTGTCGTCTTCTATTCATCCTCTCCCTTGTCTTCTATTCATCCACTCTCTTATCTTCTATTCATCCTCTCTCTCGTCTTCTATTCATCGTCTCTCTGTCGTCTTCTATTCATCCTCTCCCTTGTCTTCTATTCATCCACTCTCTTATCTTCTATTCATCCTCTCTCTCGTCTTCTATTCATCGTCTCTCTGTCGTCTTCTATTCATCCTCTCCCTTGTCTTCTATTCATCCACTCTCTTATCTTCTATTCATCCTCTCTCTCGTCTTCTATTCATCGTCTCTCTGTCGTCTTCTATTCATCCTCTCCCTTGTCTTCTATTCATCCACTCTCTTATCTTCTATTCATCCTCTCTCTCGTCTTCTATTCATCGTCTCTCTGTCGTCTTCTATTCATCCTCTCCCTTGTCTTCTATTCATCCACTCTCTTATCTTCTATTCATCCTCTCTCTCGTCTTCTATTCATCGTCTCTCTGTCGTCTTCTATTCATCCTCTCCCTTGTCTTCTATTCATCCACTCTCTTATCTTCTATTCATCCTCTCTCTCGTCTTCTATTCATCGTCTCTCTGTCGTCTTCTATTCATCCTCTCTCTTGTCTTCTATTCATCCACTCTCTTGTCTTCTATTCATCCTCTCTCTTGTCTTCTATTCATCGTCTCTCTGTCGTCTTCTATTCATCCTCTCTCTTGTCTTCTATTCATCCTCTCTGTCGTCTTCTATTCATCGTCTCTCTGACGTCTTCTATTCATCCTCTCTCTGTCGTCTTCTATTCATCTTCTCTCTGACGTCTTCTATTCATCCTCTCTCTCGTCTTCTCTTCATCCTCTCTCTCGTCTTCTCTTCATCGTCTCTCTGTCGTCTTCTATTCATCCTCTCCCTTGTCTTCTATTCATCCACTCTCTTATCTTCTATTCATCCACTCTCTTATCTTCTATTCATCGTCTCTCTGACGTCTTCGATTCATCCTCTCTCTCTGACGTCTTCTATTCATCCTCTCTCGTCTTCTCTTCATCGTCTCTCTGTCGTCTTCTATTCATCCTCTTCCTTGTCTTCTATTCATCCACTCTCTTATCTTCTATTCATCCTCTCTCTCGTCTTCTATTCATCGTCTCTCTGTCGTCTTCTATTCATCGTCTCTCTGTCGTCTTCTATTCATCGTCTCTCTTGTCTTCTATTCATCCTCTCTCTGTCGTCTTCTATTCATCCTCTCTCTGTCGTCTTCTATTCATCCTCTCTGTTGTCTTCTATTCATCCTCTCTCTTGTCTTCCATTCATCCTCTCTCTGTCGTCTTCTATTCATCCTCTCTGTCGTCTTCTATTCATCCTCTCTCTTGTCTTCTATTCATCGTCTCTCTGTCGTCTTCTATTCATCCTCTCTCTTGTCTTCTATTCATCCTCTCTCTTGTCTTCTATTCATCCTCTCTCTGTCGTCTTCTATTCATCCTCTCTCTGTCGTCTTCTATTCATCCTCTCTCTCTGACGTCTTCTATTCATCCTCTCTCTCTGACGTCTTCTATTCATCCTCTCTCTCGTCTTCTATTTATCGTCTCTCTTTCGTCTTCTATTCATCCTCTCTCTCGTCTTCTATTCATCCACTCTGTCGTCTTCTATTCATCCTCTCTCTCGTCTTCTATTCATCCTCTCTCTTGTCTTCTATTCATCCTCTCTCTTGTCTTCTATTCATCCTCTCTCTGTCATCTTCTATTCATCCTCTCTCTCTCGTCTTCTATTCATCCTCTCTCTGTCATCTTCTATTCATCCTCTCTCTCTCGTCTTCTATTCATCGTCTCTCTGACGTCTTCTATTCATCCTCTCTATCTGACGTCTTCTATTCATCCTCTCTCTCGTCTTCTATTCATCGTCTCTCTGTCGTCTTCTATTCATCCTCTCTCTCGTCTTCTATTCATCCACTCTCTCGTCTTCTATTCATCGTCTCTCTGTCGTCTTCTATTCATCGTCTCTCTATCGTCTTCTATTCATCGTCTGTCTTGTCTTCTATTCATCCTCTCTCTGTCATCTTCTATTCATCCTCTCTCTGTCGTCTTCTATTCATCGTCTCTCTGATGTCTTCTATTCATCGTCTCTCTTGTCTTCTATTCATCCTCTCTCTCGTCTTCTATTCATCTTCTCTCTGTCGTCTTCTATTCATCTTCTCTCTTGTCTTCTATTCATCCTCTCTCTGTCGTCTTCTATTCATCGTCTCTCTGACGTCCTCTATTCATCGTCTCTCTTGTCTTTTATTCATCGTCTCTCTCGTCTTCTATTCATCGTCTCTCTGTCGTCTTCTATTCATCCTCTCTCTGTCGTCTTCTATTCATCGTCTCTCTGTCGTCTTCTATTCATCCTCTCTCTGTCGTCTTCTATTCATCCTCTCTCTGTCATCTTCTATTCATCCTCTCTCTCGTCTTCTATTCATCCTCTCTCTCGTCTTCTATTCATCCTCTCTCTCTCGTCTTCTATTCATCCTCTCTGTCGTCTTCTATTCATCCTTTCTGTCGTCTTCTATTCATCCTCTCTGTCGTCTTCTATTCATCCTCTCTGTCGTCTTCTATTCATCCTCTCTGTCGTCTTCTATTCATCCTCTCTCTCTCGTCTTCTATTCATCCTCTCTCTCTCGTCTTCTATTCATCCTCTCTGTCGTCTTCTATTCATCCTTTCTGTCGTCTTCTATTCATCCTCTCTGTCGTCTTCTATTCATCCTCTCTGTCGTCTTCTATTCATCCTCTCTGTCGTCTTCTATTCATCCTCTCTCTCTCGTCTTCTATTCATCCTCTCTCTCTCGTCTTCTATTCATCCTCTCTGTCGTCTTCTATTCATCCTTTCTGTCGTCTTCTATTCATCCTCTCTGTCGTCTTCTATTCATCCTCTCTGTCGTCTTCTATTCATCCTCTCTGTCGTCTTCTATTCATCCTCTCTCTCTCGTCTTCTATTCATCCTCTCTCTCTCGTCTTCTATTCATCCTCTCTGTCGTCTTCTATTCATCCTTTCTGTCGTCTTCTATTCATCCTCTCTGTCGTCTTCTATTCATCCTCTCTGTCGTCTTCTATTCATCCTCTCTGTCGTCTTCTATTCATCCTCTCTCTCTCGTCTTCTATTCATCCTCTCTCTCTCGTCTTCTATTCATCCTCTCTGTCGTCTTCTATTCATCCTTTCTGTCGTCTTCTATTCATCCTCTCTGTCGTCTTCTATTCATCCTCTCTCTGACGTCTTCTATTCATCCTCTCTCTGTCGTCTTCTATTCATCGTCTCTCTGTCATCTTCTATTCATCCTCTCTCTTGTCTTCTATTCATCCTCTCTCTCGTCTTCTATTCATCCTCTCTCTCTCGTCTTCTATTCATCCTCTCTGTCGTCTTCTGTTCATCCTTTCTGTCGTCTTCTATTCATCCTCTCTGTCGTCTTCTATTCATCCTCTCTGTCGTCTTCTATTCATCCTCTCTCTGTCGTCTTCTATTCATCCTCTCTTTCTCGTCTTCTATTCATGTATGTATGTGTGACTCTATAGCTCTGAGTCTGTGTGTTATTTCATCATTTTTAATCATCTTATCCTTAATTAGTATTAATTATTAATCATTCTTAGTCATTTTCTTTTTACCTAGATGTGTCTTGTCTTTACCTGTAAGTGCTGAACTGTAGAAACAAGCTCACTGTGGTTAAGATCCCTGAGTGGGAGCATTGGCTGCAGACACCGAGACTATGCACGCCTTGTTCAACTGTTATCTACTGTAGATTTATGACAGCAGGAGAGGCTGCAGGTGTTCAACATCTGCTGTGACAAGTGCATGCTTTGGTCTGCTGTTATCTACTGTTGTTATGACTACATGATGAACTGCTGACACACACACACTCAGAGCTATAGAGTTTTAACACTGTGATCTTTCCACTATAAATAACACTTTAAATGATGACAATGCAGACCACCATCGCTCTAATAATTAATGAGAACAATTACTAGTGTTTCTCAACTTTTCTAAGGCGACTTTATACTTAAGATTCACAACAATACGAGTTTAAACTTTAAACTACTTGCAAAAAACTGTGGTCTGCAACATTAAAACCTGCCAGTTTAGTCCACTGACTGGACGAGACTGTGTATTTTTTTCTCCGTCAGCTTCGTGCTGCCTTCACGGGAAGTCGGAGTATCGTCTCTAAAATTTTACCCACATGGCGTTTACTGTGTAAACTCAGATGAAAAGGGGCCACAAACACATTTAAATAGGTTACTTCCCCACAAAAGAGGAGGTGAGACTTAATCATGTGTGTTGACTCAGCAGGGATGATATTAAATAAGTTGATCTACAGGAGAAAAATATTTCAATATTATTATATTGAGGAATGTAATGTCCATGTTTGATGCTGCTCTGACCCCCCTCCTCCTTTCAGGGTGGAGCCTGCTGGAGTCCGATGGTTGAGACCAGGTCTGAGGAAGTGTAAGTGTGTTTTTCATTTGATTCATGAAAACATTCAACCATCTTCAGACTGTGACATCACTCATTCAAAGTGCCAATCAGTGAACAGATGATAGATCAATAACTGCAGCTGGATTCTCTCCATCAGATTCCTGTCAACTCACAATCGACACAAACACAGTAAACAGAAGGATCAAACTGTCTGACAGCAACAGGAAGGCGACACGTGTGGAGGAGGATCAGTCATATCCTGATCATCCAGACAGGTTTGACAGGTGGAAACAGCTGCTGTGTAGAGATGGTCTGACTGGTCGCTGTTACTGGGAGGTCGAGTGGAGAGGAAGAGTTTATATATCAGTGAGTTACAGAGGAATCAGAAGGAGAGGAGACAGAGAACACTGTGAGTTTGGAATGAATGATCAGTCCTGGAGTCTGAACTGCTCTGATGGTGGCCGTTTCTCTGTCTGGCACAATAAGAGAGAAACAAAGCTCTCATCCTCCTCCTCCTCCTCATCCTCCTCCTCCTCCTCCTCTGGTAGAGTAGCAGTGTATGTGGACTGTCCTGCTGGCTCTCTGTCCTTCTACAGAGTCTCCTCTGACACACTGATCCACCTCCACACCTTCAACACCACATTCACTGAACCTCTTTATCCTGGATTTGTGTTCTGGTACTGGTCCTGGTCCTGGTCTGGTTTCTCCTCAGTGTCCCTGTGTTCTCTACCAGGAGGGAGAGTCTCCTCCTGGTAGAATGGAACGAGAACCATTAGACAAAATGGGTCCTAAGACCGACCCCTGAGGCACACCATATTTAACTGGACAGAACAGAGACAGTTGTTTACAGACACACAAAACTTCCTATTTGACAGGTAGGATGAAAACCATTCTAGGGCAGTACCAGAGATCCCCACCCAGTGCCTCAGTCTGTCTAACATGATGTTGTGATCAATGGTGTCAAAAGCAGCGCTAAGGTCCAGGAGTACCAGGACTGAGCACATGCCTTCATCAGCAGACATTAAAAGGTCATTGGTGACTTTAAGCAGGGCAGTCTCAGTGCTGTGGTACTTCCTAAAACCAGACTGAAACTTTTCAAATAATTTGTTATTTTCCAGTACAGTGAGCAGCTGTTTGGACACAATTCTTTCTAGAATCTTTGCAATAAAAGGCAGTTTTGAAATTGGTCTAAAATTATGTGGGAGGGAGGGATCTAAA
>NC_060161.1:35464309-35477201 GCF_021292245.1 Micropterus dolomieu
AAAGGAGTTAAATTCATCACAGCGTACTTGATGACATTTAAAATTTTTCCTATACACGCTCACTAGCCCACCACCACGACCACTGACCCTCGGTTGACTAAAACAATCATATTGAGGCGGACACAGTTCAGCTAGCTGGCTATAGTCATTCATCTGCAACCAGGATTCAGTTAAAAACATAAAATCTAGATTTGCAGACAAGATAAAATCATTTAAGATAAAAGTCTTACTTGAAAGTGATCTCACATTGAAGAGAGTCATTTTAAATGAGTTTGTTCTGGGTGCTGGAGTTGGTGCAGTTGTCCTAATCCTTAAGAGATTACTAATATTTCTGTGTGGGATGTGCACGTTTCGGTTTACTGGACTATGCGTGATGATGACAGGAATAGAAGTCTGTGGAACAGCGCTGGGAGCAGACGGCTTTACATGCCAGCAGGTGGAGACAGTTGTTTGTGGCAGTGAGCCAGAGATCTGTTCAGGTGTGCTGCGTTAAATTAAATTACTAGCTAACTTAACGTTACCTTTGTTCAGTTGCGTTGCGTTGTCTTGCTAGTTAGTTAACCTGACGTTTAGCTAGCTAGTCCAGTAATTTTTACCTAGTATTTGGCTAATAACTATGAAGGACTAAAAATGACAGAAAAATAAATAAAGTAGAAATAAATAAATAAATGCAGAAATACAGTAAACATTTTAGTAATATAAATGGCTATTTCTGTATTTTCACATGTATTTATTTATGTATTTATAAATTTCTTCCTAAATTTATGTATTTATTTATTGACATATTTATATATTTATTTCTATATTTATTTATTTCTGTATTTCTGTATTATCACATTTATTTTTCCCTGCGCCTGTATGCTAACTGAGTGGGGGGTGCCAACATCAGTCTGAAGCAGGATTGGTTGGAGCGATGTGATCGAATCTACTACTACTGCCTTGATTTCACTGGTACAAAGAAGCCTTCTTGGTACTGCTGCTTGAGTAAATTGAAGTTTTTAGTTTTATGTAGCCTGTATGGAGACCTTTGTTCAAGCAACTGCTAATGATTTAAGATCATTAGTGCAGGATTGTGAGAACAATGCGCCCAACGACTATCTCCAGTTTCGTTTGTGCAGAGTAATCGAGGATTTAGTTCAGTTCAGTGCTGATATGGATGTGGAAGTTGAGGTAGCAGTGCTAGAGAGTCTTCAAGAAATCCTCTGCTAGCTTCACATTCTCTCTGAGACAGAGGAAGTGACAGTTGCACGTCCATCGTACCTTTTATCTCCTGATGTAATTGAAGCTCACCTCCTTTTCGGGCACACTGCTGAAGAAATTGTGCAGTTTTTCGGAGTGTGTGAGAGAACAATTTGTTCGAGTTTGATAATCCTGAGATAGGGAAACTGAGTTTTCAGTTTCATTCACCATGCACTAAGTTAGTGGATCAGACAGAGCACACTTTGCAGGTTAAAAGGTTTCCCACTGCCTTTTTTGTTGAAACATACAAAACGCAGCGTGGTGTGTTTTATTGGTTTGTTGTTGCTTTGTCTACAGAATCATCTGTCCTTAGCCTGACTGTTAATTTTGCTATGTAGTAAACCAACAGATATTTACGTTTTTACATCTTTTATAAGGGCCACTTTTAGATGCTGTTATTGAGGGTGAGGGGCTGATCTCTAATAGACTTCTACACATGAGACCCTCAGAAAAAGGAGAAATCACCCAGAGACGGGGACTCGAGTTAGATACTCGGACTCGAGTTAGATACTCGGACTCGAGTGCGACTTAAGTCGCACACACAGTGACTTGAGGCTCGACTTGAGACTCGTCCTCAAAAGACTTCGGACTCGACTCGGACTCGAGGCGCGGGACTTGTGAACAATGTTTAGTTTTAGGAAACGTCTGATGAGCTTGCCGTTATTCCCTCCCTCCGTTACCTATAACCTGCCTACGTAACACGTAGCATCTGCTGCGCGCGGCCGCTTTGGCTTTAAGACTTCATACAACAAGACCCAAACAAAGAAGCGCTGAACGCAAATAGGTTAGTAACCTGTGGTGAGTAAACAGCTCAGCGTCGGCCATCTAACGTTAGCTTGCTTCTTGCTTCAGCAACGACCTACCAGAGGTTAACTCCGACTGTCGTTCGTTATGAAAAGATGAATCAGCGTTTGTTTACTTGTGGTGGTCGAGTAACGTAATCATTAACGTCCCGCTGGCTGCCGTCACGTTAATTCTTGCCGTTGTCTGGAAAGAGGTTACAGTTTATTGTTGATCATGTAACCTTACAGTTTTATTTAGTTATAACATACACTGGTTTGAGAGTCTGCAGGGTTTGTTGACTTACAGTAGTTTATAAGCTGTCACTAACTGCATTGCACATTATGGTTGTGTGTGGTAAGTTAAAAACAGGTTACAGTTTATTGATTTGAGAGTCAGGAGGATGTGTTGACTTACAGTAGTTTATAAGTTGTCATTAATTGTAGGCTGCATGGTTGTGCTCTGCAAGTTAAAAACAGGTTACAGTTATAGTATTCCTTATAGCCATGCAGTTTTATTAGCAACCTGGATTGGACGCAGCAGGTGATACAACATTCGTAATAACCACCAGAGACTTGAGACTTGACTTGGACTCTAGCTCAAAGACTTGTGAGCATCTCTGAAATCACCTTACCTTACCACCAGTCGGCCCAGCAGTCTGGATGGTAGCAGGTGTTATGCGCTCGTGCCAAAATGCGAGGGGCGCGCAGGGCGCATTAGCAGCCCACAAAACGCTTACTGTCTATAGAAAACAAGTGGAAAAAATGCCTCTTTCGCTGCAAAACCCTCCCTCTTTCTAATCACTACTTTATACTGAACTCTATGACCTCACCTATTCCGTTCATAATATCTAGCCTATTGATGTCCGTCCTGGATGATATCCCTCATATGTTGCTCTTCCTAACAACTTTGTTCATCAGGGATGTAAGGGTAGAAGATGTTCTATTACTGTAGAAACTGTAAAGGTCATTGAGGCACAGATATTGGGCTATACAAATCAAACTAACTTTACTTGAGCTAAGTCTCTCTTAGACCACGTTTGTAATTAGGCTTAAAAGACTAAGTGCTTTTGCAGATAACTGACAGCTAAGCAAATGATACTGATCTGAACTGAATTAGTGATCACTGTGTTTTGGATGTAGCCTACTGTGGTCATATTTGTGTCATGTACACTGTATGTTTTTGATGATCAGAGTCCAAAATCTCAGTGCACAAGGCATCCGCATACAGAGTAAGTGTAGTAAATTACCATTCACTGGCTCTGGGGGTAGTTTACTAACAGTTCGGGATTTGGGCTACTTGCTAATTTACTGTGAGATTGGGAAAGGGTGTACTTGTTTTTTGAGTACACCTAATTCTCTGTGCTTATTTGCATATTATAGGACAACGTGTGCAGGAATCCATGCGGCGTGTGGATTCTCAGGGAGTTATGATGCGCAGCCTTCAGCTAAACCCACGAAGGCGCAGGAGGTACTCTGTACCAGCGCCAAACAGTTTGTGGCACATCGACGGAAATCACAAGTTGATAAGGTATCTGAGAAAACAATGATTGATGATGAGTCTAGTTTAAAAGATATTTGATTTGCAAAATCAATTCTTAGCCATTCTAATTTTTTATTTTGATGCCGCAAAACTTAAGTCAGGATAAAGAGATTTTCAGGATGACCCTGCATTTTTTTCCTTGTCAGTGCAAAGGTCTGGTGTGTTGTGGGCAGAATATTTCCACTTCTTCTCTCCCTGTGGCTCCGTGTTGACAGTAAACTCATGTTTTCACAGTGTTGTCGGAGTCAGATCGTCCCTGTGATAGTGTGAGGGGGCTGTAATGCAGGGGTCAGTATTACAAGAGAAAAACACCTTGATAAACACGTTCTGCTGTTTTTAAGATGGCTGAAGGTAACCAGTTGTTTTAGATCGGCCCAAACAAAGTGTTACCTGGATGTTGACGTGCTTCATCAACACGTGACTGGACGACAGTCACCTGTGATTGGTCGGTTAGCTCTCAAATAACGAGGAAAGCCGGGGGTAGATGTTACTTTTTGCTCAGGTGAGTTTGAGTCACGATCGCCGCAGTAGATTAATGAAACTCGTCAGGAACATGTTTGTGAATGTGTGACGAATCTGTAGCTGCACAGCATATTTCAGAATGAGCCGTGATTTAAATGATTGGATTTCTCCGCTGTGAGCCACAGACTGCAGCCTGATTCACTCAGTCTGAAAGGAGGCAGGTCACCGTCAATCATTTCATCAGGTTCTCCTCACACGTCCAGAGAAGGATGCGCGGGTCGACGGCGTTTAGATCATCTGCTGCAGCAAACTCAGGGGGCTGAGTTTCATACTGTCGATCAGTCCAATCAGTGACTAATTCTCATTGTTCTTCTTTAGTCACAGTACTGCATCTCCAGGTAATACACCCTGTTAACATGTCTTTAAATAAACCTCAACACGTTCTTCTGGAGAGCGAGGACAGAAGATTAAGACTTCAGGTGGCTGCTGGGTAAATAGTGAGGATGTTGGACTGAACACAGTCAGACTTTGTTTGTCTTCTATTAAACATCACGTTCTGTATTTTAGCATCCTGTGGTGCCGGATCAAAGACGGGAGAGCTGGAACCGACTACGTACCTGTTGTTTCCTCCGGTCTCATTTATAGTCCAGCCTGACCCTGAAGCCGGGAGTGACCACGAGAGGCTTTCTGCTGGTCATGGAGGAGGACGACCTCTCTTCAGACTCTGTGTTGTCAAAGAGACAGAGGGAGGCTCAGGACCTGAAGGACAAAGCGCTTCAACCCTGTACTTAAACTGGGCTTTACAGAAACCTCCGCAGGAAGCGGCCCCTCCCGCTGCAGCTGCCAGCTCTTCTTCTGGAGCGGTGGGAGTCTGGGGTTACGGCCTTCGCCGTCCCGGGTCAGAGCGCCCCGCACGCGCTCAGAAGGACACTTCTCTGCTGTGGCTACTCCAAAGCGGTCAGACAGGCTGCTCCTCCGTGCTGACAGAGGTCCAGTGTTATACCACATCTGGATGTCATTATTGGAGACATAAATGTAGTGGCATTTTCAGTGTTTTATTTAAAAAAGAAAGAAAATATTCTCCAGAACAGGGAAAAGTAGACTTTGTATTTTCTCTACCCTCCTGGGAAACATCCATCCATCGTCAACCGCTTATCTGGAGCCGATCCCAGCTGATCTCACAGAAACACGTGAAATGAAACGACCCCTTAACCCGGATTTACGCGGCGGTGGCACGTAATGTGTTAAAACTACGCGTCGGCAGCACGAAAACAAAGTCAGCGAGGCTCATTTGTCGTGGTGGACGCACGGATTCCTGGTTCAACAACGTCACACAGTGGGCGGCGGAAAATGTGGTTTTCTAGTTACGAAACGTGCTCCTTTTCTCATTTATTACAGTGGATTAGTTCTATATAACTAACTTGTCTGTGACGTAACTATCAATTTATAGATGGAGTAGTTTTAAAGAAGGTTAAATAGATTGTTCCCTTTTATTATTTTCAAACGTATTTTCTGTCGTAGCAGCGAATAATATTAATAATTATTATAATGAATCAGAAGACTTTCAGTCGTTACCACGGCAACTACACGTCACGTTACGCGCGCTTCCTCCCGCCTGTTTCTCCCGCCACCTGACTACAGTAAGTATCTCTGTTTGTTAAAAAGTTATTTCTGTAGCTGTAGCCTGATCTGTGCTGCGTTCGGAGACGAGGTTAAATTTGTTAGTGCTGCGTTATCTTTCACACGGCTGCCCGCCGAAGCAGTTAGCTCGCCGGCCAACAACATGTGTTTGTCCGACAGCGTGTTGTTGATGAGGTTAAAGTTTTATTCAAAGTGCAAAGTAAATGTCAGAAGTGTAACGAAGGAGAATCGCCGCCATCAGGGATGGACTGGAATAAAAAGTGGACCTGGAGTCTTTGCAGAGGATTTGACTGCTCAGTGCGACTCAGTGTCGCTGAGCGTTCACACCTGATATAATTAATGCAGAATTAAATGCACCACTAACTTACAGATAGAAGATCGTTTCCTCAAAGAGAAACGAGGAAAAGCAGATCGCTCACTGATCCGCTGGTCCCAGGCAGACGTGAGAAACAAACTGGATCTAAGAAGAAAGATCATTTATTAAACAGTGTTTTGGTGCTTAGACGTATTATAAAATGAGTCAGATAGCACTTTGACTAAATGGTGTTGTGAAAAATGTTCTAACTAATACATGTGACTGATAATCCTGCTTAGTTTCCCTGCCTCCAGTCCTTCTGGAACATTTTCACTTTGAAATGAACTGGTTTCATGTTATATTGACCAAAGGCTTAAGCAGAAATGACTTTCTCTACAGCTGCTTCAGTCCAGAAGAAGGGATCCTGTGCACGAGGAGGCCCCAGACAGAAGATCAAGAGTTGGCAAGTCTCGGTGAGGATACTACAGTAGTAACACTACACTACAGTTTTTGCAATTTCCACCATTTATTAACTCATCTAATTAATCATAATCAAGCACGATGTTTGGTCAGCTCCACTACAGACTCACAGTGTCACTGATATATATACTTGTGTGTGATCATAATCATGAGTTCAGACCTTTTAAGGACAAGTGAATGTATGTTTTTGTCTCCAAGAGTTAAGGGACACCAGCAGTCCAGGTTCCGGAGGAGCTTCTCAAGGATGTGAGAATGAAAACTGCGAGGCCGGTGCTTTTTGGTGCAAAGCTCTGAGCCGAGGGAGGATTCATCCAGAGAAATGTCTTCCATGGCAGAGAGGCTGTGTTCCATGGCTTCTCCCTACAACTGCTGTGGCGGTGAATGAAAATGGCCAGTTAAAATTAGCATTATATCAAATCTTCTCGTACTTATAGTTCCTCAAATGTTGGTGTAGAGAGCGCACGTGTTTATATTTAACAGTGTTTCTAAATGACATTTGTTCTAAAATGCGAATCTCATTCTAAGCTTATTCTCTAAGCTGTGAAATTTAATAGCTGAATAACAAAAGTCTGGTTGGTTTTGACAGTTCTGACCAGCGTATCTTTGACCAGCTAAGTCGACTGCGTCTTAATATTTGTGCTGATAACTGTGCTTCAACATAGCGACAGTTGGAATAGTGCTGTGGCCGGTTTGGATTAATTGTTGGCTTTTAAAGCACAGTTTTGAAAACGAGGTTTTGGGAAATGCATCTGAGGGACTGAGGAGAAGCTGTAGATACATCTTCATAACTTCATAACTTCTTTCTGTTTTGCAGTATGTCAGCTGCCTGTTCCTGCGCCAAGGTCAATTTGTGAATGACCTCGTGACCTCCCGCTCACTCCAGGGAAGCATATTTCTGTGGTCACCATCAACGCTATGTTGTTGTGAAAGCGCTCCTTATTGTTTCCCACCGTGTGCAACGCAAAGCTTTTTATCACCATGTCATTTTCAGGCTAATAGCTAATACATCATATATTTGTATCTCTGTACAGTGTATTCACTTATTGTCTAACACAAACAGTAGCCCTCCAGGTTGTCTTTGAGTGGCCATAACATACATTTGAACAAATAGTAAATGCTGTACTACTGACGCACGTTATCTTATCAGGACAGGACTGAGGAGCCACCCATATATGAGGGCTTGTTCCTGGCCAAGGACCAGCAAGTTGCTGCCTTTGTTGACCTCGTCAGAGGCAACATGACGAGTGTTAGAACATTTCATTTGGTTTTTATTATAGTTGTTTTAGTTTGGGCTTTTCATGCATCTTAAAATGTGTTTGTGTTTGCTTGCAGAGTGGTGTTTATCTTTCCTTAGTAGCAGCCAAGTATTATATTTATCATAGATTTTGTTGTAGTATTATATTTATCATAGATTTTGTTGTAGTATTATATTTATCATAGATTTTGTTGTAGTATTATATTTATCACAGATTTTGTTATAGTATTATATTTATCACAGATTTTGTTGTAGTATTATATTTATCATAGATTTTGTTGTACTATTATATTTATCACAGATTTTGTTATAGTATTATATTTATCACAGATTTTGTTGTAGTATTATATTTATCATAGATTTTGTTGTACTATTATATTTATCACAGATTTTGTTATAGTATTATATTTATCACAGATTTTGTTGTAGTATTATATTTATCATAGATTTTGTTGTACTATTATATTTATCACAGATTTTGTTATAGTATTATATTTATCACAGATTTTGTTGTAGTATTATATTTATCATAGATTTTGTTGTACTATTATATTTATCACAGATTTTGTTATAGTATTATATTTATCACAGATTTTGTTGTAGTATTATATTTATCATAGATTTTGTTGTACTATTATATTTATCACAGATTTTGTTATAGTATTATATTTATCACAGATTTTGTTGTAGTATTATATTTATCATAGATTTTGTTGTACTATTATATTTATCACAGATTTTGTTATAGTATTATATTTATCACAGATTTTGTTGTAGTATTATATTTATCATAGATTTTGTTGTACTATTATATTTATCACAGATTTTGTTATAGTATTATATTTATCACAGATTTTGTTGTAGTATTATATTTATCATAGATTTTGTTGTACTATTATATTTATCACAGATTTTGTTATAGTATTATATTTATCACAGATTTTGTTGTTGTATTATTATATTTATCATAGATTTTGTTATAGTATTATATTTATCACAGATTTTGTTATAGTATTATATTTATCATAGATTTTGTTGTACTATTATATTTATCACAGATTTTGTTATAGTATTATATTTATCATAGATTTTGTTGTTGTATTATTATATTTATCATAGATTTTGTTATAGTATTATATTTATCATAGATTTTGTTGTAGTATTATATTTATCATAGATTTTGTTGTACTATTATATTTATCACAGATTTTGTTATAGTATTATATTTATCATAGATTTTGTTGTTGTATTATATTTATCATAGATTTTGTTATAATATTATATTTATCATAGATTTTGTTATAGTATTATATTTATCACAGATTTTGTTATAGTATTATATTTATTATAGATTTTGTTATAGTATTATTATATTTATCATAGATTTTGTTATAGTATTATTATATTTATCATAGATTTTGTTATAATATTATATTTATCATAGATTTTGTTATAGTATTATTATATTTATCATAGATTTTGTTATAATATTATATTTATCATAGATTTTGTTATAGTATTATATTTATCATAGATTTTGTTGTATTATTATATTTATCATAGATTTTGTTATAGTATTATTATATTTATCATAGATTTTGTTATAGTATTATTATATTTATCATAGATTTTGTTATAATATTATATTTATCATAGATTTTGTTATAGTATTATATTTATCATAGATTTTGTTATAGTGTTATATTTATCACAGATTTTGTTATAGTATTATTATATTTATCATAGATTTTGTTATAGTATTATTATATTTATCATAGATTTTGTTATAATATTATATTTATCATAGATTTTGTTATAGTGTTATATTTATCATAGATTTTGTTGTAGTATTATTATATTTATCATAGATTTTGTTATAATATTATATTTATCATAGATTTTGTTATAGTATTATATTTATCATAGATTTTGTTATAGTGTTATATTTATCACAGATTTTGTTATAGTATTATATTTATTATAGATTTTGTTATAGTATTATTATATTTATCATAGATTTTGTTATAGTATTATTATATTTATCATAGATTTTGTTATAATATTATATTTATCATAGATTTTGTTATAGTGTTATATTTATCACAGATTTTGTTATAGGATTATATTTATCATAGATTTTGTTGTAGTATTATATTTATCATAGATTTTGTTATAGTATTATATTTATCATAGATTTTGTTGTTGTATTATATTTATCACAGATTTTGTTATAGTATTATATTTATCACAGATTTTGTTGTAGTATTATATTTATCATAGATTTTGTTATAGTATTATATTTATCACAGATTTTGTTGTAGTATTATATTTATCACAGATTTTGTTATAGTATTATATTTATCATAGATTTTGTTGTTGTATTATATTTATCACAGATTTTGTTATAGTATTATATTTATCATAGATTTTGTTGTAGTATTATATTTATCACAGATTTTGTTGTAGTATTATATTTATCACAGATTTTGTTATAGTATTATATTTATCATACATTTGGTTGTAGTATTATATTTATCATAGATTTTGTTATAGTATTATATTTATCACAGATTTTGTTGTAGTATTATATTTATCACAGATTTTGTTATAGTATTATATTTATCATAGATTTTGTTGTTGTATTATATTTATCACAGATTTTGTTATAGTATTATATTTATCATAGATTTTGTTGTAGTATTATATTTATCACAGATTTTGTTGTAGTATTATATTTATCACAGATTTTGTTATAGTATTATATTTATCATACATTTGGTTGTAGTATTATATTTATCATAGATTTTGTTATAGTATTATATTTATCACAGATTTTGTTGTAGTATTATATTTATCACAGATTTTGTTATAGTATTATATTTATCATAGATTTTGTTGTTGTATTATATTTATCACAGATTTTGTTATAGTATTATATTTATCATAGATTTTGTTGTAGTATTATATTTATCACAGATTTTGTTGTAGTATTATATTTATCACAGATTTTGTTATAGTATTATATTTATCATACATTTGGTTGTAGTATTATATTTATCATAGATTTTGTTATAGTATTATATTTATCACAGATTTTGTTGTAGTATTATATTTATCACAGATTTTGTTATAGTATTATATTTATCATAGATTTTGTTGTAGTATTATATTTATCACAGATTTTGTTATAGTATTATATTTATCACAGATTTTGTTATAGTATTATATTTATCATAGATTTTGTTATAATATTATATTTATCACAGATTTTGTTGTAGTATTATATTTATCATAGATTTTGTTATAGTATTATATTTATCACAGATTTTGTTATAGTATTATATTTATCACAGATTTTGTTGTTGTATTATATTTATCATAGATTTTGTTGTTGTATTATTATATTTATCATAGATTTTGTTGTTGTAGTATTATATTTATCATAGATTTTGTTGTAGTATTATATTTATCATAGATTTTGTTATAGTATTATATTTATCATAGATTTTGTTGTTGTATTATTATATTTATCATAGATTTTGTTATAGTATTATATTTATCATAGATTTTGTTGTTGTAGTATTATATTTATCATAGATTTTGTTGTTGTATTATTATATTTATCATAGATTTTGTTATAGTATTATATTTATCATAGATTTTGTTATAGTATTATATTTATCATAGATTTTGTTGTTGTAGTATTATATTTATCATAGATTTTGTGTTTTAATGTGTGTTTTTCCTTAAGACTGTACAACTCAAGGAAGTTCTTAGCGCTCCGCCGTTTCACGGAGATACTCGTTTGGCTGCATCTCTATTTATGACGGAAGCTTCGTCAAGCAGCACAGAGCAGATGAACCGGACAGGAAGTCTGACACAGAACGGCATAGAGAATCCGGTCAATTTTCAAAATAAAACACCCTGTGCGGACTCCCGGTCGTAAATCAACAATAAACACAGTTAAAACAGACAAAAAACAACAACTATTAAACTACTTTACCAGCCTTCTGTGGTAGCAGAAACGCATATTAAACTTACATCCTGAACTGAGATTAAATTTTTGTTTTTTTATTACATTATTGTACTGACCCCTGCACACAAGGCTTTCCTGAAATATTTGATCAGTATTTTCCTACTAACACTTTTACTGATTTAAGGGGCATAACCTTAACATTATTTATACATTGTCTTTTCTTTTTTTCTTGTGTGCAGATTGACAGCAACGTTGTCGCGCTGATGGATGATGCAGCGCTGGCAAATTACATCCCCTCCTATGGAGACCGAATTGCCCTCTTCAATTTCTGCAAAAGTAAAAAGCCCATCTCAAAGCGAAAACAAGGACTTTTGGAAAAACTTTGTGAGAAAATGAAAGTCAGAAAGGAAGGCACCAAGGAAAACGTATCAGATGCAGACACAAGATCAACACAGACAAAGAAGCTTAAAACAACCCGAAATGTAGAGATAGGATGGATTCACAGTGATGGTAATGTAGCCAGACAGGTGAGGGCAAAGCAGGGAGGTGGCACCAGAAAAGTTAAATTGGCAATTAATGCTGGATTAAAAGACATCCTTCAAGAAGGAAAGAAACTTTTCTTTCCTGATGGAATATCTCCTAAAGGATCAGAATCAGATTTCGAGTTTGAGGTGTGGGACTTCAAACAGAACCGCCTCACTGATGACACCTGCCTGTCCATTGGCACTATGTATGAGACGTCAAGGCTGACAATGTTACGCTTTTACATTGCAACAAAGCAAAAAGAACTTGATGATACCAGCGAGACATCTGAAGTGATTCTTGTCTCAGCACACAGTGGAAATGAAATCAATACAGCAGAACTACAAGTGGAATATGTCATGGGTGATTTTGATGGAGTCCAGCGTTCTCTAGATATGTCTATTGACTCAATTACCTTTGGTCCCCTCTACAGTGTTGAAGAAGACACAGATGACACTTTGATCTATGAGGGTTTTTCTACACCCCCCAGTCCAGCTCATCCAGAAGAAGTGATAACAATCACCATACATCATGCTAACACTTTACATGACATGATTACAGCTTTCTCTGATGCAGAGATTTTGAACAAAGCACTGAATGTGAGACGCATACTTCCAGACAACAAAGAAGAAGCAGGAAGTGGATCTGGGGTACTGAGAGATGTTCTCAGCTGTTTCTGGCATGAATTCTACGATCGATG
>NC_060161.1:35477301-35479009 GCF_021292245.1 Micropterus dolomieu
AGAGAGTAAACAGGTGAATGTTTGTCTTTATCAGACAGGACAGAGAGTAAACAGGTGAATGTTTGTCTTTATCAGACAGGACAGAGAGTAAACAGGTGAATGTTTGTCTTTATCAGACAGGACAGAGAGTAAACAGGTGAATGTTTGTCTTTATCAGACAGGACAGAGAGTAAACAGGTGAATGTTAGTCTTTATCAGACAGGACAGAGAGTAAACAGGTGAATGTTTGTCTTTATCAGACAGGACAGAGAGTAAACAGGTGAATGTTTGTCTTTATCAGACAGGACAGAGAGTAAACAGGTGAATGTTTGTCTTTATCAGACAGGACAGAGAGTAAACAGGTGAATGTTTGTCTTTATCAGACAGGACAGAGAGTAAACAGGTGAATGTTTGTCTTTATCAGACAGGACAGAGAGTAAACAGGTGAATGTTTGTCTTTATCAGACAGGACAGAGAGTAAACAGGTGAATGTTAGTCTTTATCAGACAGGACAGAGAGTAAACAGGTGAATGTTTGTCTTTATCAGACAGGACAGAGAGTAAACAGGTGAATGTTTGTCTTTATCAGACAGGACAGAGAGTAAACAGGTGAATGTTTGTCTTTATCAGACAGGACAGAGAGTAAACGATTGTTCAAACGATGCAGTAAAGACTCTGCCTTGTGTTGTGGAAATTATATTCCTGAGCAAAGAACTGAGTAACAACCAACTGTTGTCTCTGAAGAATTTATTATCACAGAGAAGAACTAAAACACATATTCAGCTGGTCCAGAGACCTGCCGCTGAGGGCGGCTCCGGGCGTCTGGCCGGGATGATAAATAAAATACACAGTCCAGGTTTCTGTGATCCTCTCCAGGCCTTGAATGAACTTTCCAGGAGAGGAACAACAAGACAAGACAAAACAATCTGACAGCTCCGACCTGGTAAATGTGGACGGACCAACGTAAGGAGCACAGGAGAGGAAAGGTCAGGGATAAAAACAACATCTAGAATAATGAGAATATTAAAAGATCATGTGTAAAAGATTAAATATAAGAGGACATACATGGAGCACGCACTCTAGCTACTGAACTAACCCTGTGGTCAGACTGGATTGGAGGAAACTGATCACATGACTGAGACAGGAGCAGTTATCGCTGCAACCATCACAACAATGACCCACTGCTGAAATACAGAGAAGCAGCATCACTGCGTCAGAGCGGCTGCTCCTGAAATCACTTCACAAAGATTCATTCATTCATTAGTTACTTTATTAACAGACAAACATATAACAAAAACTTTATTTATAGAACATTTCAAGGCAAAGTTACAAAGTAAAATACTGCGTTACTGAAGTCTTTCTAAATAAAGTCCGACACGTGAACCGGAACGCCTGGACCTGACGGAGCCGGAGACCTGATCCATAATCAATACTGCGTTACTGAAGTCTTTCTAAATAAAGTCTGACACGTGAACCAGAACGCCTGGACCTGACGGAGCCGGAGACCTGATCCATAATCAATACTGCGTTACTGAAGTCTTTCTAAATAAAGTCTGACACGTGAACCAGAACGCCTGGACCTGACGGAGCCGGAGACCTGATCCATAATCAATACTGTGTTACTGAAGTCTTTCTAAATAAAGTCCGACACGTGAACCGGAACGCCTGGACCTGACGGAGCCGGAGACCTGATCCATAATCAATACTGCGTTACTGAAGTCTTTCTAAAT
>NC_060161.1:35479109-35479838 GCF_021292245.1 Micropterus dolomieu
AAAGTACTAATACCTCACTGTGAACACACTCTGGTACCAAAGTACAAGTACTGCATTCAGACTTTACTTCAGTAAAAGTACTAATACCTCACTGTGAACACACTCTGGTACCAAAGTACAAGTACTGCATTCAGACTTTACTTCAGTAAAAGTACTAATACCTCACTGGGAACACACTCTGGTACCAAAGTACAAGTACTGCGTTCAGACTTTACTTCAGTAAAAGTACTAATACCTCACTGTGAACACACTCTGGTACCAAAGTACAAGTACTGCGTTCAGACTTTATTTCAGTAAAAGTACTAATACCTCACTGTGAACACGCTCTGGTACCAAAGTACAAGTACTGCATTCAGACTTTACTTCAGTAAAAGTACTAATACCTCACTGTGAACACACTCTGGGCAGCAGTCTGTCTTCCTGGTTACTGATGACATAATGTGATCTCTGCTCTGTGATTGGCTGCTCTGTGTGTGAGACTGGTTCACACACAGGTTCAGGTCTACAGAGAGTCTCGGACAGGTTCAGGTCTACAGAGAGTCTCGGACAGGTTCAGGTCTACAGAGAATCTCAGTCAGGTTCAGGTCTACAGAGAGTCTCGGACAGGTTCAGGTCTACAGAGAGTCTCGGACAGCTTCAGGTCTACAGAGAGTCTCGGACAGGTTCAGGTCTACAGAGAATCTCAGTCAGGTTCAGGTCTACAGAGAGTCTCGGACAGGTTCAGGTCTA
>NC_060161.1:35479858-35481917 GCF_021292245.1 Micropterus dolomieu
AGTAAAAGTACTAATACCTCACTGTGAACACACTCTGGTACCAAAGTACAAGTACTGCATTCAGACTTTACTTCAGTAAAAGTACTAATACCTCACTGGGAACACACTCTGGTACCAAAGTACAAGTACTGCGTTCAGACTTTATTTCAGTAAAAGTACTAATACCACACTGCGAACATACTCTGGGCAGCAGTCTGTCTTCCTGGTTACTGATGACATAATGTGATCTCTGCTCTGTGATTGGCTGCTCTGTGTGTGAGACTGGTTCACACACAGCTTCAGGTCTACAGAGAGTCTCGGACAGGTTCAGGTCTACAGAGAGTCTCAGACAGGTTCAGGTCTACAGAGAGTCTCGGACAGGTTCAGGTCTACAGAGAGTCTCGGACAGGTTCAGGTCTACAGAGAGTCTCAGGTCAGGTTCAGGTCTACAGAGAGTCTCAGACAGGTTCAGGTCTACAGAGAGTCTCAGACAGGTTCAGGTCTACAGAGAGTCTCGGACAGGTTCAGGTCTACAGAGAGTCTCAGGTCTACAGAGAGTCTCAGACAGGTTCAGGTCTACAGAGAGTCTCAGACGGGTTCAGGTCTACAGAGAGTCTCAGACAGGTTCAGGTCTCCAGAGAGTCTCTGACAGGTTCAGGTCTACAGAGAGCTGTGATGATGATGAAGATGATGAAGGTCCTGGTCCTCGGTCTCTCCTGGGTCCTCTGGGTCTCAGCTGACGGTAAGTTTCATGTTTCAGATTTAAACTCTGAGGCTTCAGATCAAACAGACAGCTGATCCTCCTGGTCCTGGTCTCTCTTCAGGTCTACATGAGGACATTAATATCTTTGGCTGTTCAGACTCTGACGGAGAGTTCATGTTTGCTCTGGATGGAGAAGAGCTTTGGTACGCAGACTTCATCAACAAGAGAGGAGTCTATACTCAGCCCCCCTTTGTAGATCATGTGAGCTATGTGGAAGAAGTTTATGAATCTGCTGTGGCTGATCTACAGGTCTGCAGAGACAGCCTCAAACTAAGACGTAAAGCCATCAAGGATCCTCTGGAGAACGGTAAAGAGAAACTCATCTTGTGTCTCTTTAACTGCTTGAGCTGTTTGAACTGAAAAGACACACAAACTAAATATAAAAACTGAACAAAGGAATATAGGGATTTGTTTATTACATATTATTGTTAATTAAAGGCTGAGTGTGTGTGAATCTATACTGAAAGTATAGATATAGAAGTGCTCATAAAACCATGAGAAAAATAAAAACCTGTAGAGACTCGCAGCTTTCCCTCATATTTCACAGCTTTCATGTCATTGTAAACGTGCTGCAATGAACCCGACCATCCTGTGAAGTTTGGTCCCAGCTGTTGGTGGGAACAATGGGAGTGTGTTCGCTAAACGTCTGGAGATCTACTGAGTGCATCGGTACTCTGTCCCAAACCTGGACAGGGAGTCTCTGTTACCTTTGTGGTTTATCAGTTTCAGGAGGGAGAGAAGGTTCAACATGAACTTTGATGAGAAAACCGGGAGAAGCTGAAGCAGCTAATGTTACTTTGGCCCAGCAACAGCGGTTCTACTACCCTCTGTAGGCCAGCTGCAGGGTCCAGACCACTTTATGAAGAATTGACTGTGTTAGTGTGACATGTTGACAGCTTATGGTGGAGACAAAGAAACAGATTAAATATATTAAAGCTAGTAAACAGTTTAGAGAGTCAGTGTTACATTAAAACATGTTTCTAGTGTTTCATCCATTTCTAGTTTGTTGTCTTTGTGCAGACTAACACAGAGATTTTGAGTTCTAGCTTACAAAGAACTTCAAACCTGCAAACATAAAGATACCCTGAGGTCCAGACAGGCTGGACACAGACTGATCATATGAGAAATTACTAAGATCTGTGTTTCTGTCCAGATCCTCCTTCCAGCCTGCTCGTCTACACCAGAGACGACGTGGAGCTCGGAGAGAAGAACCAGCTGATCTGTCATGTGACTGGTTTCTATCCTGCTCCTGTAAAGATCTACTGGACCAAGAACGGAGAGAACGTGACTGAAGGAACCAGCATCAACGTTCCCTTC
>NC_060161.1:35481937-35487467 GCF_021292245.1 Micropterus dolomieu
TGCGTTAATGAAGTCTTTCTAAATAAAGTCTGACACGTGAACCAGAACGCCTGGACCTGACGGAGCCGGAGACCTGATCCATAATCAATACTGCGTTACTGAAGTCTTTCTAAATAAAGTCTGACACGTGAACCGGAACGCCTGGACCTGACGGAGCCGGAGACCTGATCCATAATCAATACTGCGTTAATGAAGTCTTTCTAAATAAAGTCCGACACGTGAACCGGAACGCCTGGACCTGACGGAGCCGGAGACCTGATCCATAATCAATACTGCGTTAATGAAGTCTTTCTAAATAAAGTCCGACACGTGAACCGGAACGCCTGGACCTGACGGAGCCGGAGACCTGATCCATAATCAATACTGCGTTAATGAAGTCTTTCTAAATAAAGTCCGACACGTGAACCGGAACGCCTGGACCTGACGGAGCCGGAGACCTGATCCATAATCAATACTGCGTTACTGAAGTCTTTCTAAATAAAGTCCGACACGTGAACCGGAACGCCTGGACCTGACGGAGCCGGAGACCTGATCCATAATCAATACTGCGTTACTGAAGTCTTCATGTGTTTCAGCAGCAGTCTGTCTACCTGGTTACTGATGACATCATGTGATCTCTGCTCTCTGATTGGCTGCTCTGTGTTTTAGTGCTCAGCTGCTGCTGGAGTTTCTCAGTCTCAGACGGGTTCAGGTCTACAGAGAGTCTCAGACAGGTTCAGGTCTACAGAGAGTCTCGGGCAGGTTCAGGTCTACAGAGAGTCTCAGGCAGGTTCAGGTCTACAGAGAGTCTCAGACTGGTTCAGGTCTACAGAGAGTCTCAGGCAGGTTCAGGTCTACAGAGAGTCTCAGACAGGTTCAGGTCTACAGAGAGTCTCTGACAGGTTCAGGTCTACAGAGAGTCTCAGACGGGTTCAGGTCTACAAAGTCTCAGACTGGTTCAGGTCTACAGAGAGTCTCAGGTCTACAGAGAGTCTCAGACTGGTTCAGGTCTACAGAGAGTCTCAGGTCTACAGAGAGTCTCAGACGGGTTCAGGTCTACAGAGAGTCTCAGACAGGTTCAGGTCTACAGAGAGTCTCAGGCTGGTTCAGGTCTACAGAGAGTCTCAGACAGGTTCAGGTCTACAGAGAGTCTCAGACTGGTTCAGGTCTACAGAGAGTCTCAGACTGGTTCAGGTCTACAGAGAGTCTCAGACAGGTTCAGGTCTACAGAGAGTCTCAGACAGGTTCAGACAGGTTCAGGTCTACAGAGAGCTGTGATGATGATGAAGATGATGAAGGTCCTGGTCCTCGGTCTCTCCTGGGTCCTCTGGGTCTCAGCTGACGGTAAGTTTCATGTTTCAGATTTAAACTCTGAGGCTTCAGATCAAACAGACAGCTGATCCTCCTGGTCCTGGTCTCTCTTCAGGTCTACATGAGGACATTGCTATCGGTGGCTGTTCAGACTCTGATGGAGAGTTCATGTATGCTCTGGATGGAGAAGAGAAGTGGGTCGCAGACTTCATCAACAAGAGAGGAGTCGAGCCTCAGCCCCCCTTTATAGATCATATCAGCTATGTGGAAGGAACTTATGAATCTGCTGTGGCTGATCTACAGGTCTGCAGACAGAACCTGAAAACAGATATGGAGGCCTATAAGAACCCTCCTCTGCAGCGCGGTAAGAGAAACATTCAGATATTCTGTCACTTTGTCTGCAGATATTTGTTCTGCTGATTAAAACTGATTGTAGATGTTAAAGCTTGAATAGTATTTAACTTCACTTTGGTAAATCACACTTTAGACTGTATGACTGTGTAAAAATGACATCATTTAACTTAGTTTTTATTATCTATAAAACGTTCTGAGAGTAAAATCTAACTGTATAATTAATATCAGGTGAGGATCCTCTCACAACAACCTCAAACTTTTCAGGTTAAGTTGGTTTATAAAATTAATAAAATTTTTGTTTTATTTTCACACTCATCAAGCTTGGATCCATAAATCTACTATCATTATTTTACTCAGAGGAAATGGAATTAGATATTAACTTGTTTGAGCTATATTAATGTAAGACAGTGAATATTTAATTTAATTCAGAATATTTCCTCATAATGTGTCAGAATTCCTGGCAGAGAAAAGACCCAAACGCAGATCACAGCAGAGAGTTCACAGGGACGTTGGGTGAGAGAGAGGAGTACAGGTCTAGGGCTGCTGGCAGAACAGTGTTTCTGCCAGAGAGGCTCGACGGAGGTAACCTGAGGCAGAGGAAAACACAGGTTAGACTTGCAATCGATCAGAAATCTAGCTCAGAGTATCAGAGGGCTGTTTCACAAAAGTAGAATTTAGAAATCCAGGATAAGAGATAAAGCTAGGCTTGACCTAGTGTGATAAGTGCATCCTGGCCTTTTCTGTTTCACAAGGCCAAACCAGGCTCAGAAGGTGTTACTATGTCAAGCCAGGTGGAAGTAATTCAGATAAATGCCCATCGACAGCTTTCTTCAAGAGACCACACGGTCGATCACAGATTCACTGATGCTGAAACCCATTAAAGACGTGCGCAGCGTACTTTATTCACTGTTACTCACTTTGTGTAAGGAAGGTTTATGATGAAAAAATGCACATAATATAAAAAATAAATAAAAAAGAGGAGAGAGAGAGAGAGAGGGAGAGGGAGAGAGCAAGAGAGAGAGAGAGAGAGCAAGAGAGAGAGAGAGGGGGGAGAGAGAGAGGGAGAGAGAGAGGGAGAGAGAGAGAGAGAGAGAGAGGGAGAGAGAGAGAGGGGGGAGAGAGAGAGGGAGAGAGAGAGAGAGAGAGGGAGGCTTTAAACATTTTTATTTTATCATTTATCATGTCATTCCAATATGTCATCCAAAAAAACCTCCAAAAATATAAATAAATAAATAAAATAAATTAAAACACAATACAATCAATACATATTGCAGCTCTTACATTACATCTTTAAAATCAACGTTTCATCCTCCCCAACCTCACACAAAAACCTCCCCACTGACCATATTGCAGAAAAATCCATAATATTATTGACTAATTTGAAATAACCAAACTCAATTTTAATTCGAGCAGCCACCATCCCCTTCAGAACTCTCTCTGCATCAACTCAACCAGTTCCCAAGATCCTGTTTTTTCACGTCTTCCAAATTGCCATCTTGGCTGTTCCCACAAGGTAGTTTAACAAAACCACTTTTCTTCTATTATTGAAGCCCCTTTATACAACAATTGGATCCATGAAATAAAACATTTCCCAAACCCAAATGATTCCAAAACTTTAAAAATGTACTCATGACCCAGCCGATCAAAAGCTTTCTCCTGATCAATGGACAAAAATCCAAGGTTACAATTCTCATTAATAGACACATCAATAACATCTTATTAAAAACAGATTGTCCATGATTGTACGACCCGGAATACAATAAGTTTTCTCTCCTTTTACCACAATATGTAAGTAGTTTTTTAACCTATTGGCTAAAACCTTTGCCAGTATTTTATAGTCCGAGCACATCAAAGAAACAGGCTGCCAATTTAAAAAAAAAAACAGATCTCCACTTTTTGGTGAAAGAGAGATCACAGCCCTCTGACAGCTAGTTGGTAACAATCCCTTTTCAAAACATTCGCAACAAACTTCACAAAAATCTTCACCTAAAACAGTCCAAAAGGTTTTATAAAACTCAGCAGGCAAACCATCTATTCCTGGCGCACGTCCTGTGGAGAGTTGGTGAACTGCATCTGAAAGTTCATTAAGGCTGATCATCGTGTCGAGCTCTTTCTTATCCCCAGGTTGCAACTTTGGAAGTCCTTGTAATAATTGTGCCATGTTCTCAGAGTCACAGTCAATATGTCCAAAAAATCAGCATAAAAATCCATAGCCATTTTCCTCATCTCTGTCGGATTTGATGTTAAAGTTCCATTTTCCTTGCGCAGGTGAAGTATGCGCTTTTGTTGTGCAACTTTCCGCTCCAGATTGAAAAAATAAGAAGTGGGAGACTCAATGTCCTTGATAGAAGAAATTCTTGCTCGAATTAAAGCGCCCTTCGCTCTTTCCTCTAAGATGGTTCTTAATTCAAGTTTCTTGTTCCTTAAATCATTGGATACACCCAAAACATTTACATGATCCATCACATTTTCCATACCAATAATTTCTTTCTCCAACTGCTCAATTTTCTTTTTAACACACACACACACACACACACAGTAGTATTGTAAAAGTTTTGACAAAAAACCTTTATCTGTGTTTTCCCCACCTCCCACCATTGTGTTATATTTTCAAAATTACCTTTATTCAACTTCCACAATTTCCAAAAATCATCCAACCTATCCTGCAACAATTTAGCATTGAAATGCCAGTGAAACCTTGGGCGCGCTAAAGTAGTAATGTTAAAATCTATGGTTGCAATATGATGATCTGAAAAACCATTAGGGAAAATGTTAGCATTAGATGCTCTATTCACACTTGTTTTACTTATATATATTCTATCTAATCTTGCTCCAGTTACATTAGAGTCTAGTATTTTAACCCATGTATACTGTCTAATTCTCTTATTCATATTCCTCCACACATCCACCCACTCAAACTCTTTAATAATATTCTGAAGAGCATTACTAGACGGTGGATGAGACTCCTCTCTGTTCCTGTCCAAAAGAAAATTTATTCCAATTCCAATCTCCACCCATTATTATGCAAGAATCATTATCACATTTTCTTAATGCACTCTGCAACTTCCTAAACACTTCCACACGATCTGAGCCATTGTTTGGAGCATAAACGTTTATGAAAATAACTTTTAAGTCATTTATTTCTCCAGCAACCATTAAAACTCTTCCCTTTTCTATTTCTTCAGTTGACAAAATTTTCAAATTCAAATTTTTTGAAAAAAGAATTTCAAATTTGAGCCGTGACTGAAGACGCTCTCCCCCTCCCACCATCTAGACCACTCTACTTCATTACTACAGTCTTGCAAAAAAGAAACATTTACATTCTTAATATTAATTAATTCTGCCACCATTGCTCTCTTGCTCCCGTCTCTCCCTCCGTTAAATTTAAAGAAGCGACCCTTATCATCTCCATAGAAAATATAAAGAGATAGAAAAGAGTGACAGAAAGAAACAAAGAGTGTAGTAAAATCATCCTGAGTGATATGTAATCCATTAATTCAATTATTTGAGTTTACGTTTTATAGGGGTTTTATCCCTTCGCAGTTTTGCAAGAATCTTCTTTAAACAAAATCTCTTTCTCTGACTGAGTTCATCTTTTCCAACCTTCCTCTGCCAATAACGAACAGAAGTCTCGAACCTCTTCAGATCAGAAAAATCATTCCGTACATCTACAGATTTTCCAAAGGTTTCGTCCAGGAATTTATTTATTTCATCTAGTGAATAAACCTGCTCACAGCTCACTTGCGAAACATCTGACACATCTGAGAAATCAGACAACCCACCACCATCATCATCATCATCATCATCTTCCATTTCCTCATCAAACATGTCTGATTGCACCTTCTTAATCAAAGATACTATCTTTCCTCTTTCCAAAACTTTACCT
>NC_060161.1:35487567-35493369 GCF_021292245.1 Micropterus dolomieu
TCGTCTGCCTGGTAACAGATGATGATCAATAACCTCCAGATAATGTAGACGTATCAATAACAGCGATCAGTAACAGAGTGTGACTTGTGTCCCATCGTCTGCCTGGTAACAGATGATGATCAATAACCTCCAGATAATGTAGACGTATCAATAACAGCGATCAGTAACAGAGTGTGACTTGTGTCCCATCGTCTGCCTGGTAACAGATGATGATCAATAACCTCCAGATAATGTAGACGTATCAATAACAGCGATCAGTAACAGAGTGTGACTTGTGTCCCATCGTCTGCCTGGTAACAGATGATGATCAGGTCATGTGATCCTTCCTCTGCTTCTTCCAGCAGCTCTCAGTCAGACTCTCTCAGTGTTTGTCAGGTCAACAGAGGAACATGGCTTCATCCTTTCTCAGCTTCTCCCTCCTCTTCATCAGCCTCCACGCAGCAGGTACCATCAATACTCTGATCAATGATCAATACGCACTTTATACTGTTTATACTTCATCGGCAGGTACGATTAATACTGCAGTTGTTCAGCTCAGCTTTAACCCGATTCTGTTTTTTCTTTAGATGGGTTTTTGGAATATAGAGTGGATCGCTGTGTGTTTAACTCCACTGACCTGAAGGACATCGAGTACATCAGGTCTTATTATTTCAACAAAGTGGAGGACGTCAGGTTCAGCAGCAGTGTGGGTCAGTTTGTTGGATACACTGAGCCTGGACTGATGTACGCAAAGAACTGGAACAAAGATGCTTCATATATGGCTCAGCTGAGAGCTGAGAAGGAGAGGTACTGCCTAAACAACGTTGGGATCGACTACCAGGCTGCTCTGACTAAGTCAGGTGAGTTTGTTTCTGTAACATCCAGCAGCATCAGATCATCATGTTATTGATTACTTATTGATTCATTAACTCTCTGACTGAAATCAAACATGTTACTGTTTCAGCTGCAGATGATTTTAAAGATTTAATCTTTACATTTTATCTTCAATATTTTATAATAGATTTATAATGATTGTTGTCGGTGTTCAGTGAACAATTCTGTTAGTTTGATGTTCAACATGTTGCTCCAAACACTTCATCAGTCGGCATCAAACTGAATAGAAAAACATAAAATCTCTTGTAATAATATTAATATTCTATAACAGAAGATAAAAACTTTTATTGATCATTAATCTCAGCTCTCTGTCCCCACCTTCTGGTCAAACCCTGCTACTGCAGCTACTGATAACTGCCTCATGTGTGAAACGAAACAGAATAATTCAGCAGAGTTCTCTGGATTAATGAACTTAAATCTGCTGTCTCACTGTCAAGTCTCAGGCTGCAGTGACAGAATTTGATGAAACTGATCCTGTTAACACTAGACTCCGGTTTTATCTGTGAAATCTGTCAAAGTTGACCAGTGGGCAGGACATACCTGAAATGCACCAATCAGAGGGTTTCACTGCTCTGACTCTGGTCAGGGTTGACATATCAACTGACAGGAAGGGTAATAATAATAATAATAAATATGTATTTCTGCACCCCATGTTTTTACCTACTGTTAATATAATGGTATATATATTATAAACTGCTCCAAAAAATAAAGGGAACACTAAAATAACACATCCTCGATCTGAATGAATGAAATAATCTCATTAAATACTTTCTTTACATAGTTGATGTGCTGACAACAAAATCACACATAAATTATCAATGGAAATCAAATTTATCAACCCATGGAGGTCTGGATTTGGAGTCACACTCAAAATCAAAGTGGAAAACACTACAGGCCGATCCAGCTTTGATATAATGTCCTTAAAACAAGTCAGAATGAGGCTCAGTGGTGTTTGTGGCCTCCACGTGTCTGTATGACCTCCCTCCCCTCCTGTGGATGTCGGGCCCTCGTACCACCCTCATGGAGTCTGTTTCTGACCGTCTGAGCAGACACATGCACATTTGTGGCCTGCTGGAGGTCATTTTGCAGGGCTCAGGCAGTGCTCCTCCTGCTCCTCCTTGCACAAAGGCGGAGGTAGCGGTCCTGCTGCTGGGTTGTTGCCCTCCTACGGCCTCCTCTACGTCTCCTGATGTACTGGCCTGTCTCCTGGTAGCGCCTCCGTGCTCTGGACGCTACGCTGACAGACACAGCAAACCTTCTTGCCACAGCTCGCGTTGATGTGCCATCCTGGATGAGCTGCACTACCTGAGCCACTTGTGTGGGTTGTGGACTCCGTCTCATGCTACCACTAGAGTGAAAGCACCGCCAAAACATCAGCCAGGAAGCACAGGAACTGAGAAGTGGTCTGTGGTCACCACCTGCAGAACCACTCCTTTATTGGGGGGGTCTTGCTATTTGCATATAATTTCCACCTTTTGTCTTTTCCATTTGCACAACAGCATGTGAAATTGATTGTCAATCAGTGTTGCTTCCTAAGTGGACAGTTTGATTTCACAGGAGTGTGATTGACTTGGAGTTACATTGTGTTGTTTAAGTGTTCCCTTTATGTTTTTGAGCAGTGTAGTTTATGCTATTTTTGTATTTTATCTGTTTTTTTTTTAAATGTACATAACTTCTCCTTTTACTGTAAAGTGTCTTTGAGTGTCCTAAAAAGTGCTATAGAAATAAAATGTATTATTATTATTGTTAATAATAATGGTAATAATCATCATCTTGTCTGTGTTGCAGCTGAGCCCTACGTCAGGCTGCGCTCCGAGACGCCCTCTGGTGGTAAACATCCCTCCATGTTGGTCTGCAGCGTCTTCGACTTCTACCCCAAACAGATCAGAGTGGGCTGGCTCAGAGACGGACAGGAAGTCACCTCTGATGTCACTTCCACTGATGAGCTGGCAGACGGGGACTGGTACTACCAGGTCCACTCTCACCTGGAGTACACGCCCAGGTGAGTCCAGGTCCAGGTCCAGGTCTGTCAGTAAGTGTGGCAGAAAGTCTGACGTGCTGGTTTGTGTTGAATCAGGTCTGGAGAGAAGATCTCCTGTGTGGTGGAGCACGCCAGCCTGAAGGAACCTCTGGTGACTGACTGGGGTAAATACCTGTCTGTCTGCTCACCTGTCTGTCTGTTCACCTGTCTGTCTGTTCACCTGTCTGTCTGCTCACCTGTCTGTCTGTTCACCTGTCTGTCTGCTCACCTGTCTGTCTGCTCACCTGTCTGTCTGCTCACCTGTCTGTCTGTTCACCTGTCTGTCTGTTCACCTGTCTGTCTGCTCACCTGTCTGTCTGCTCACCTGTCTGTCTGTTCACCTGTCTGTCTGCTCACCTGTCTGTCTGTTCACCTGTCTGTCTGATTACCTGTCTGTCTGTTCACCTGTCTGTCTGCTCACCTGTCTGTCTGCTCACCTGTCTGTCTCTCTACCTGTCTGTCTGATTGTCTGTCTGTCTGATCGTCTGTCTGTCTCTCTACCTGTCTGTCTGATTGTCTGTCTGTCTGATCGTCTGTCTGTCTCTCTACCTGTCTGTCTCTCTACCTGTCTGTCTGTTCACCTGTCTGTCTGCTCACCTGTCTGTGTGCTCACCTGTCTGTCTGTTCACCTGTCTGTCTGCTCACCTGTCTGTCTGTTCACCTGTCTGTCTGCTCACCTGTCTGTCTGTTCACCTGTCTGTCTGTTAACCTGTCTGTCTGCTCACCTGTCTGTCTGCTCACCTGTCTGTCTGATTACATGTCTGTCTGTTCACCTGTCTGTCTGCTCACCTGTCTGTCTGCTCACCTGTCTGTCTGCTCACCTGTCTTTCTGTTCATCTGTCTGTCTGATCACCTGTCTGGTCTGCTCACCTGTCTGTCTGATTACATGTCTGTCTGTTCACCTGTCTGTCTGCTCACCTGTCTGTCTGCTCACCTGTCTGTCTGATTACATGTCTGTCTCTCTACCTGTCTGTGTGCTCACCTGTCTGTCTCTCTACCTGTCTGCTTGCTCACCTGTCTGTCTGATTACCTGTCTGTCTTTTCACCTGTCTGTCTGCTCACCTGTCTGTCTGTTCACCTGTCTGTCTGCTCACCTGTCTGTCTGATTACATGTCTGTCTGTTCACCTGTCTGTCTGCTCACCTGTCTGTCTGCTCACCTGTCTTTCTGTTCATCTGTCTGTCTGATCACCTGTCTGTTCTGCTCGTCTGTCTGCTCACCTGTCTGTCTGCTCACCTGTCTGTCTGCTCACCTGTCTGTCTGTTCAACTGTCTTTATGGTCAACTGTCTGTCTGTTCAACTGTCTTTATGGTCAACTGTCTGTCTGCTCACCTGTCTGTCTGATTACATGTCTGTCTCTCTACCTGTCTGTCTCTCTACCTGTCTGTGTGCTCACCTGTCTTCCTCTCCACCTTTCTGTCTGCTCACCTGTCTGTCTCTCTACCTGTCTGCTTGCTCACCTGTCTGTGTTCACCTGTCTGTCTCTCTACCTGTCTGCCTGTTCACCTGTCTGTCTCTCTGCCTGTCTGTCTCTCTGCCTGCTCACCTGTCTGCCTGTTCACCTGTCTGTCTCTCTGCCTGTCTGTCTCTCTGCCGGTCTGTCTGTCTCTCTACCTGTCTGTCTCTCTACCTGTCTGCCTGCTCACCTGTCTGTCTCTCTACCTGTCTGTCCTCAGATCCGTCCCTGCCTGAGTCTGAGAGAAACAAGATCGCCATCGGAGCCTCAGGACTGATCCTGGGTCTGATCTTATCTCTGGCTGGATTCATCTACTACAAGAGGAAGGCCCGAGGTCAGACCAGTACACACAGTCTGAAACCAGTTTACACCAGTACACAGAGTCTGAAACCGGTTTACACCAGTACACACAGTCTGAAACCGGTTTACACCAGTACACACAGTCTGAAACCAGTTTACACCAGTACACACAGTCTGAAAACAGTTTACACAGTCTGAAACCAGTTTACACCAGTACACACAGTCTGAAACCAGTTTACACCAGTTTACACCAGTACACACAGTCTGAAACCGGTTTACACCAGTACACACAGTCTGAAACCAGTTTACACCAGTACACACAGTCTGAAACCAGTTTGCACCAGTTTACACAGTCTGAAACCAGTTTACACCAGTACACAGAGTCTGAAACCAGTTTACACCAGTACACACAGTCTGAAACCGGTTTACACCAGTACACACAGTCTGAAACCAGTTTACACCAGTACACACAGTCTGAAACCAGTTTACACCAGTTTACACCAGTACACACAGTCTGAAACCGGTTTACACCAGTACACACAGTCTGAAACCAGTTTACACCAGTACACACAGTCTGAAACCAGTTTGCACCAGTTTACACAGTCTGAAACCAGTTTACACCAGTACACACAGTCTGAAACCAGTTTACACCAGTTTACACAGTCTGAAACCAGTTTACACCAGTACACACAGTCTGAAACCAGTTTACACCAGTACACACAGTCTGAAACCAGTTTACACCAGTACACACAGTCTGAAACCAGTTTACACCAGTACACACAGTCTGAAACCAGTTTACACCAGTACACACAGTCTGAAACCAGTTTACACCAGTTTACACAGTCTGAAACCAGTTTACACCAGTTTACACAGTCTGAAACCAGTTTACACCAGTACACACAGTCTGAAACCAGTTTACACCAGTACACACAGTCTGAAACCAGTTTACACCAGTTTACACAGTCTGAAACCAGTTTACACCAGTACACACAGTCTGAAACCAGTTTACACCAGTACACACAGTCTGAAACCAGTTTACACCAGTACACACAGTCTGAAACCAGTTTACACCAGTACACACAGTCTGAAACCAGTTTACACCAGTTTACACCAGTACACACAGTCTGAAACCAGTTTACACGAGTTTACACACG
>NC_060161.1:35493469-35495592 GCF_021292245.1 Micropterus dolomieu
TACACACAGTCTGAAACCAGTTTACACCAGTTTACACAGTCTGAAACCAGTTTACACCAGTACACACAGTCTGAAACCAGTTTACACCAGTACACACAGTCTGAAACCAGTTTACACCAGTACACACAGTCTGAAACCAGTTTACACCAGTACACACAGTCTGAAACCAGTTTACACCAGTACACACAGTCTGAAACCAGTTTACACCAGTTTACACAGTCTGAAACCAGTTTACACCAGTACACACAGTCTGAAACCAGTTTACACCAGTACACACAGTCTGAAACCAGTTTACACCAGTACACACAGTCTGAAACCAGTTTGCACCAGTTTACACAGTCTGAAACCAGTTTACACCAGTACACACAGTCTGAAACCAGTTTACACCAGTACACACAGTCTGAAACCAGTTTGCACCAGTTTACACAGTCTGAAACCAGTTTACACCAGTACACACAGTCTGAAACCAGTTTACACCAGTTTACACAGTCTGAAACCAGTTTACACCAGTACACACAGTCTGAAACCAGTTTACACCAGTTTACACAGTCTGAAACCAGTTTACACCAGTACACACAGTCTGAAACCAGTTTACACCAGTACACACAGTCTGAAACCAGTTTACACCAGTTTACACAGTCTGAAACCAGGTTACACCAGTACACACAGTCTGAAACCAGGTTACACCAGTACACACAGTCTGAAACCAGGTTACACCAGTACACACAGTCTGAAACCAGTTTACACCAGTTTACACAGTCTGAAACCAGTTTACACCAGTTTACACAGTCTGAAACCGGTTTACACCAGTTTACACAGTCTGAAACCGGTTTACACCAGTACACAGAGTCTGAAACCAGTTATACCAGTTTAGACCAGTTTACTACAGTTCAGACCAGCTGGGACCAGTCTAGTCCACCTCTCTGTAGTAGACTGGTATTGATCAATGTTTCAGGTTTGTTTTTTTGCCAGTTTTAGAACAAGTTCACATATTTAATCCTTTTTTTCTCCAGACCACTAGAACTGGTTTCAGATGAAACCAGTTCTAGTCCAGTCTTCAGTTCCTTCTCAGACCAGTTTTAATGAGGTGGTGTCTATAGTTGTTGGTGACTCTGTCCTCGTCTTCATTGTTTTAATGCAGGGAGGATTCTGGTCCCTACTAACTGAGCCTAGATCCTGATACTGGACCTGGACCTGAACGTGAACCCGGTCCTGCAGCTGATAAAGCAGCTGCTGCTTCTTCAAACTGCTTCCTGTGTTTCATCTCAGCAGACTGTCAGTGCTGCCACCTGCTGGACTGGATGAACACCTGATTCACTGCTGGTCTAAACCCTGATCCAGGACTGTGCATCCACAGTCTTGTTAAACTTTCTGAGGCCTGTAAAGGTCACACCCAAATTAGGACTGATACATACAATCCTGGATGAGGGTTAGTCTGGACTCTGCCTCCTCTGATCTGATGCTTTACTGTGTGAAATCAATATTTACAGCCACTAACTGATGTTATCTCTGATTTAAGATGATGTAACCAATTATTTTAATTAAGACTGATTGTTAGATTTGTATATTTCTGCTGGAGTGAAATATTTTAACTACAATAAACCACCAGGAGACAGAGTGTGAAGTTTAATCACTAACATTAGACTGACACTAGACCTTTAAATAGACTCTCTCTCTCTCTTTAGAGGTTTCTAACTAGTTTCAGCTTCAGACTGTATTAAAATGGTCAGTAGAGACGTCATTTCTTTAGTTTAATCACTAACATTAGACTGACACTAGACCTTTAAATAGACTCTCTCTCTCTCTTTAGAGGTTTCTAACTAGTTTCAGCTTCAGACTGTATTAAAATGGTCAGTAGAGACGTCATTTCTTTAGTTTAATCACTAACATTAGACTGACACTAGACCTTTAAATAGACTCTCTCTCTCTCTTTAGAGGTTTCTAACTAGTTTCAGCTTCAGACTGTATTAAAATGGTCTGTAGAGACATCATTTCTTTAGTTTAATCACTAACATTAGACTGACACTAGACCTTTAAATAGACTCTCTCTCTCTCTTTAGAGGTTTCTAACTAGTTTCAGCTTCAGACTGTATTAAAATGGTCAGTAGAGACGTCATTTCTTT
>NC_060161.1:35495692-35512751 GCF_021292245.1 Micropterus dolomieu
TCTAACTAGTTTCAGCTTCAGACTGTATTAAAATGGTCTGTAGAGACATCATTTCTTTAGTTTAATCACTAACATTAGACTGACACTAGACCTTTAAATAGACTCTCTCTCTCTCTTTAGAGGTTTCTAACTAGTTTCAGCTTCAGACTGTATTAAAATGGTCAGTAGAGACATCATTTCTTTAGTTTAATCACTAACATTAGACTGACACTAGACCTTTAAATAGACTCTCTCTCTCTCTTTAGAGGTTTCTAACTAGTTTCAGCTTCAGACTGTATTAAAATGGTCTGTAGAGACATCATTTCTTTAGTTTAATCACTAACATTAGACTGACACTAGACCTTTAAATAGACTCTCTCTCTCTCTTTAGAGGTTTCTAACTAGTTTCAGCTTCAGACTGTATTAAAATGGTCAGTAGAGACATCATTTCTTTAGTTTAATCACTAACATTAGACTGACACTAGACCTTTAAATAGACTCTCTCTCTCTCTTCAGACAGTAGAGACATCATTTCTTCAGTAACTAACATTAGACTGTAGTAAATCCATGGCCTCCACCTGCAGTATCTCTCTGAGCCACCAGATGGCAGCAGCTTCACATTAATAAACAGTCAGAGAGGAAGTGACTTCAGACAGAAAAGAAACAGACTGACTCTGTGCTTCTGTTTGTTCAGGTGTTTTTAACATTACAGTTAAGTGAGAAACGATTGAGGTCAACGTGGAGGAAGAAGTGTGCTGTCCTCTGATTGGTTAGAGGTTTCTTAATCAGGAAACGAGCCACAGGATTGTCCATCTCATACTTAAACTGCAAATACAAAATTTCTCATTTTCAGTTTTTCTTCAATTCAATTTTATTTATATAGCGCCAAATCACAACAACAGTTATCTCACAGCGCTTTTCATAAAGAGCAGGTCTAGACCGAACTCTGTGATGCTATTTACAGAAGCCCAACAGTTGAGAGCAGCACTAAGAGACAGAGGCAAGGAAAAACTTCCTTTAAGAGGCAGAAAATGGCTCAGGGTGCCTCATTGTTAGAGTTCGACCACTTGTCCAACTTCTCGATTTCAGAATGCCAAGAGACCAGAACAATTAAAGGTTGTTTGTTTTCGCCTCTCAGGCCACCTGAAGCTGCTGCTTCTTATCCAGCATGTTAAGATGACAGCAGGCTGCAGTTTGTGTCCATCATGTTGTATTATGTTGTTGGAAAATGAGATTAGTAAGAGTATCATCAACACAACAACGCCTTTTCAGCTAATTTATGACGCATTAAAATCTAAAACATTTTATCTTGAGCAGAGAGCAATAATAACAGAAAACCACCCGACTCTAATTCAGTCACTCCAAATAACGTCAGCTGTATTCAAAGTCCAACAATAATCCACCGTGCGGTCAGCACGCACACACAACATCTTTCTTTTCTGTTAAAGCAATAAAGAAAACAAATCGCTCAAACTTAAATGTCCACAACTCAAATGATAAAGTCCAACTTGAGGAGAGGGGGGGGGGGGGGCCAGTTCAATGGGGGGCAGCAGGTTTACGGTCCTGCCTGTAGCAGGGCAGGAGGACAGAGAAACCACCAGAGTTGAAAGAAGGTAGACTCTGCAGCCGAGCACGTTAACATGGCTGTCCACACCTGCTCCAGTTTCCCACAGTCCTTTGCTGCTCATTTAATGCTGCGTTCCAGGAAACTCGGAACTGGGAAATTTCCGACCTCCAACTAGAAAAACTATCCTGGAACGCCACTTTGTGAACTCGGAGAAAAGATTTGTTCCCCGACTTCACGAGAATCAGCTGAATGACGTCAGAAAACAAAGTCAGCGGCCTCGGAAGCACACGCTGTAAATGGGAAAGGCAACAAAACGCATATTTGCATGTATTTAAATGAAAATAATACACACGGTCATATAGTAAAACCTGTTCTGCATGTACGCTGATGTAGAAATATGTTTTGCACATTAGGTAGCTGGCTACAGAAAAGAACGTCATAAAAGTCATTGTTAAAAATGCCAAAACATTAGAAAGTAGAACCTCCAACACTGACTGACTTTTATGTCAGCTGTTGCAGTTAAGCCTTTTAATTAACACTGCTGAGGGTGCAACTGTCTGTGCACTGTGTCACGGTCAGCCATGGTTTCGTTCACATGCGCCTGGAACGCTTTGATGTGGGAAGTTTCAACTGGGGAATGTCCCAGTTCATGAAGTCTGGACAGTCCTCGGTTCCTCTGCTTCTCCAAAACTTCTATATGCGTCTCCGTTTCACTCCGAGGCCTCACAACTGGATTCATTCAGCAAACTTTCCTCTGAACTCTGTTGTCCTCCATGAAAGGTTTGTCCTCCCTTCCCCCCAGCTGTGCCTGACTTATCTGTTCCTGATCAGAAGCTGAAGGTCCTCTCTGACGCTGTCCTGCGTCGGTATGCTGGGACAGAAAGACTGACGACAGGACTTAGCTCAGAGAATAGGTGTCTTACTGCGTTTGACACCAGAATACACTGGATCCTATTTTACCAACGGGATCACCTGATGCAGAAGAGTCAACTACAGCAGGACATGGAACATCCAGAGTCCTCAAAGTTTTATTTAAGGTACCATCAACAGTAGCAGGACGCCACAAACCACAAAGCCACAAACACAAAGCCACAAACACAACGCCATTTCCCCACCTGCTTTTAGCCTACGTTAGCTAGCTGCCCTGTACCGCCTCTGAACCCAAGATGACCGGGGGCATCATGTAATACCAAAGGTACGAAGCATAAAAACGACGGGAACGACCTTCTGTTGATCAATGATCACGTAGATGTGAGTTGATTTTTACAGTTGTAGAGTAATATGAACTTATTTAGATAAATATACTTTGGATAAATGCAGAGTATAGTTATTTAGGCTGCACACCAGCCCAGATGGTACGATCCACCACGTCGTGCTGTGGAGTCCATATTGACATCCAGCTATAAACAGCGTGCTAGCAAAGGAAACCCAGGTGTTTAACATTAACTTAGCTCTCCTTATTAGCTGGACTCCTTACGTGTTTGCTGAAAACTTTGTTGGGTCTCCGACACTGACAGCGTTGTGTTGGACTGATTTGTGCAGCGGTGCTCATGAGGGAGAGAGAGAGAGAGAAGGACGAGCGACGGGATGTGCTCTGCAATCAAATACGATTTTAAATAGGCCTAGTAAAAAAAAGTCAGCGTTGATATTGTGGCGGGCCGCCATGAATAAATGAACGTACGGGAAACACGGGGGCATGATGACAGAAGTCTAATTAGGCTTTGGGACTCTCATTATTAAGGGCTGTAAATGCTGAAAATACAGAAACATGACAATAACTTATTTAATGGATGTGTTGCAGTGGGAATCAAAGACAAGGGTCTAATCCACTGCGCCATCGCAACCACTCTATAATGATTATTAATTTGTTTTCATTTTTACCAAACTTCATCAGCTAAATGTGCAACATGCAATAATTGAGTCTCTAACTAAATAATGGCAGCGGGCGCGCGGGTGAGACGAGAACGACCGCGACAGTTTAACGGGATCGTGCCGGTTACACAGAAGCCGTTGCCATGGTTACCTCACGGGGCGCTTGTTTGCCTGTCTGTTGATGAGGATCGACCCGTGTGAAAAGGCCTTATATAAACCCTGTCACAACCATTCACAAGAAATGACTTAATAACGGGCCAAAACCTTAAAAAGCAACCTCTCACACATGAGTGATCAACAGAGACAAAGTCAAAGTAAACATTAGACATTAGTCTCTAACAAGCAATAATCAAAACATTCCCAATTTATCTGATCCTTATTGTCAACTCAGTGTTGGGCAAGTTACTCAGAAACAACATTACCTACTAGTTACTCAGCACAGGCTATCAGGCTGTCAGCTACTCTACTACTGGTCTATTTTAACGCCACTCTGGCCCCATGAGTCCAAGCGTCACTGGCAGCAGCGGCCGGAGTTTCTCTCTGAGTTTCACGTTGCTGTGTTTAGCTGATGCTTCAATTAGCCTCAGCATGAATGTAGAATTGTTCGCGGTAGAAAACTTTTTGTTTGTCGCACAAAGTTTACAACGGACGACAAAGTTGTTTGCACCTTGTGACACAATAATGGCAGCAGCTACTTACAGCTGCTGAAAGTACCTCTCCCCCTGTTCTCCGGTTCTCCTTTAGCTTCTTGACTAACAACAGAAGGTCCGGTGCCGCTGAGCTGCAGCACGGTCGTGCAGTAGGCCAATTACTGCCCAACACGTTACGTACCACTGATGCAAAAATAAAACAACATAATGGAATCTTTGAAAAATGTATTACATTAATTAATATCAACAATATAGTGGAACTGGTGCCGTTCATATCACTCAGGTAGGAAAACATTCAGAGCAAAACACAATTACAAATGAACTGGCTGAACAGTCAACAGGTCTATAGTGAACAACAAATGCACTCTGATCATTTCCCAGCGTCACCATGTGGGGGGATGGTTTGCATCTCATGGAGGTTTGTTCCAGGCTAAAAAAGAAACAATACAAGAGAGCGAGTGAGTCAGGACCAAATGTCTACCGACTACAATAGTAGAATTAAAATATTTTCCTGGTCCTCACTAGAGAAATGATTGTTTTATGATAAAGTCTAGTTAGCTTTACAATTTGGAAAAGATTCAGTGCATCTCTAATTCAACCTTTTTTGATTAAGTATTGATGGTTACGGCATATAGCTCACATTACAAAAACAATTTAAAAAAGGATTCAGACCTCTATTGACCTAAAAAGCCATAAATCGATTGATGATCTATCAGTACAATAAACACATACCTATCTACATGACCTATCTGACTGTCCTATCTGGCCGCCAGGTGGGCAGACAGGTGGGCAGACAGGTGGTCAGACAGGTGGGCAGACAGGTGGTCAGACAGGTGGGCAGACAGGTGGTCAGACAGGTGGGCAGACAGGTGGGCAGACAGGTGGGCAGACAGGTGGGCAGACAGGTGGTCAGACAGGTGGGCCGCTAACGGTCTGTAGCTTTAGAAGACTTCTTTAGAGTCCACCTCATAGAGTCTGGTCCAAATGGGTCAAAATACAAAAGTGTCAACCTTCTGATAAATATGTTCATTTCTGCACTCAATACTTTGTTGGTGCCAGTTTTAGAACAAATTACTGCATCAGTGCGGTGGTACAGAGGTAATAAGCCTGTTTCATTTTTGCATGAAAGGAGTTTGTGCCTAATTTCTTACAATAGGATCAACAGGAATGATAACAGCCACCAATACCTGTTTTATTGTACAAGTCATGTTTGAGCATTTTATTGAGATAGACTAGAAAGAAAAAATACTCCTATAAATTAGGCTTGTGCCAAGAGACGATGTCTGAACGACATCGTGACGTTGAGCCGGCGCCGTGATTGTAATCTTATTATAATTATACTGCCCTGTGAAAGCAGGTTTTACTTTTAAATATACCTGCTTTGCACCTGCCTCGGACTTCTCCTGCTTTCTCCATCAGCAGTGTGTTTGATAAAGTTACCTAAGCGAAACAGAACTCCACGATACGTTATCAGGGCAGCAGGTGAGCTGCGTGCCGGCTTGTTAATCACATAACCTTTCAAATAACCGAAACCAACATCTGCGCCCCGTGTGTTCACTGCTGCTTTACCTGCTCTTGTTGTAAAATATCCACGTCTGTCAGAGAGGCATTAAAGTTGGTTTGCCATAGTACATTTCAATGATATCGACATTGTGTGCAAGTATACTGAGGATTTACATTGCGGGTCTTGAAGAAATCAGTCATCCTCTCGCACGAAGGGCCAGAATGCCTCTCATGTACATCATGTTGTTTCTAGATTGATAATCAAAATAATTATCATTATACAAATGTTGTTATAGTGTAACAGTTAAACCAATGTAATTCTAAAAGAATAATAACACTAGTATTAGCAACAACAGCAATAACAATAATAAATCCATCCAGCTGAAACTACTTATAAGACAAGACTTACAACATGACAAAAGATATTTGGAAGCCAGTGCAGCAGGGCTGGACCCCAGTATTCTGCAGTAACAGCTCACACCTCTTTGTTTTTCTCTCGCTGTATCACACAGATTCCATGTGAACAACTTTTGGATGGATCAGCGTGTGTCCTGCACTACATCTCTCTGTCTGTTCCTCTGCACCTGTCCGTAGACCCTACAGGGATCAATCATCGATGGCATCGGTCGCTTGGACAAGTAAAAAGTATTATGTGTTCAGTGCAGCCAAAGAATAGCCATTTAAAATAGGCTTGAAACAACTGTTAAAGTGATCATGTACTAGAAAGCTAAGCAAAAGAATGACACATTTAATAAGTAAGTTCAAATGATGCCCGTATGTTCCTTTAAATACCTAAACTCAAGTCTTTCAAATCTATGCAGTATAAAAAGCATAAAGTCTACATAATCTTGAATAATTCGAACGAAATATACTAACTCTGATGCAGAGATGTGCAAATTGAAAACACCTTGGACAGCTGTGGTGTCACTCAATACTTAATCCTGCAGGAGCAGATAAAACACAAAGAATTCCCATAAGTCCAGTTAAGATCATCATCAATTGCTGATTTTTTAAAATACTATATTTTATCATTTCACTTACTCACCGGTACAAGAGCTGCTTTTGCAAGTCAGGTGATTATGGACATGATGAAATCCCTTCAGCAGCACTCTCTATAGTCCTTAATGGACGAACAATATATGAACACCAACTTTTTATTAGTTTACACAATAATGGCAATAATGTAAACACTTGTCACAAACATGTGATACTGGAATAGTTTAATGTGTTTAGTCTCTAAGAGTAAGTTACCAGTTTATCAGTTACATCTAGCTAAAAAGTACTGCAGTAATACAACATTCCTGCCATAAATCCTCCATGAAAATGATCATGTTCAGTTTTGGAGAGTTGTTGATTCGACTGTATGATCATTTTGAAAACTGCAGTTTGTTGTGCTGCTGGTAATTTGTATCACAGGGACAGGTGCTTCTGTTATTTTGTTCATCCCATTAATATCTGAGACGCTAAATAACACTTTTGTGTAATAACGCAACTCATGTCAACGTAACGTTACCACAAACATCAAAATGAACAAATGATAAAACAGTTTCAATACAAACTGAGCATTCTTCACTAGTTAAAAGGTTTCACTACCACAGTGGAAAAATACTCCTTTACAAATATTAACGTTACAGACACTTCAGACGAGGCAACTAGTCTCTGCAATAAAAGGGCTGCGGAGAATCATTAGGTTTACAGCTAGTAAAACTAAACTTTTAAACCATGCATCAACAATATTTATATTATATTATATATATATATAATATAACGCAGAGGTTGACTGTCTCCACAATATAACGTAAACTAACGTGAGTTAACTGACAGTGACAGCAGTTCACAATAGTGCAAAGTTAACGTTACCTCAATGTGAGCTAGCTTACTTCTAGCGTTAGCCTTACTGTAAAGGTACCTGCGCCTGACAACAGAGCCAAAATGTTTTTACTCAGACTAAAGTGCATTCTCTGCCGACTGTCAGGCGAAGGCTTCAGTCACAACGTTACGTTACTTTCATGCTAACGTCCGTTAACGTTAGCATGAAAGTAACGCGCCAAACTGCCTCTACATGCTGAAGCGGTCCTCCGAGAGCTCACACGGCGGTAAAATAGAAGTTCATGAACACAAAAAACATTTATTTCACAGCGCTGCGAATAAATCTTGGTTCTCTCGACTTTTGTTACATAGGTTATTGACAGTTTTGCTCCGTTACTTTCAAATTCTTCTCGCTCGCATCGGGTAGCCATCTTGAATTTTCGTTAATGGCGTCAGACGTCAGCGTGTGTCTCTGTACTCGAAGCACAAACAACCCACATGCTGGGTCAAACGATGAACGTGGGGTTGATGGATTTTGACTCAATGCATGAGTTGCACAAAATAACCCAAATTCCATATAAATGCCCATAATGGGTAAAATGTTTCATAACCCAGCGGTTGGGTAGATGAAATAACCCAGCTGTTTTCAGGGTGAACACACTGCGCAGGTGTGGAATTGGCAGCTGAGCATAAATGAACATCCTTGTTGATACTTCACACACGTCACCTTAGATCTTTTCCATTTCACGCGGCCGTCTCTGATTCGTGAACTTCTCTCGTTGTAGTGAAAATAACAAAAAAGCAACCTACACAAGCAGTGCAGAGTAGAGCGTGATTCTGTTTCTCCGTTTCCAACATGAGATCTCATTAACTTATTCTTCCATCCAGCGGATGACCAATGGCTAAAGACACACCTTGTAAATTTAATTACCACATGTAACTAGTATTTTAGCACTAAGTACATATCATGAACAATTTGTATTTAACATTGGCACATTAATTATTTATCATCACATTTATATGTAACATTTATATTTTCTTTAACGGCTTTTAAGGTAACGCACATCTTAATATTAGCATTAGCGCGCAGCTAGCAATCTTTAAAGAGCATAAATCCAAAGGTACAATATGCACCAAAGTACACTGAACATCAGACAAACAGGTTTTTCTGTTTAGTAACTTATCTGAACCTTAGAGTGTGTTTTTCTGCTCACTTAGCAACATGCTAGCAACATCAACAACTGTCCATCTGACTGATGTCTGCAGGCAGATTAGGCCTAGACTGGTCCACCAATAGGAGAGAAGTTCACCACTTGAGACCCCGCCCCTCCTCATTTGCATAATGAGGCAGAAATGCATGTATGTAAAAAGAAGAAATGTAAAAAGAACAGGCAGAAATAAATACCATTGGGGAAATAAATAGGTAGAAAATGCAACGGAAGAATAAAACAGACAAAAATATTTAAACACACACATAAATAAATACATTTAAAAAAGAAGTAATTAATAAATAATGTTGAAGAGTATAACAGACAATAAATAAATAAGGTAATTATTACAAAGGTGAATAAATAAAGAAGCTAATTAAAATAGATGTATACGTTTATGTCTCCTTGTATAATTTAATTGTTTAATTTAAACGTTTGGCTAGATGCTTATATATAAAATGATAAACGCTTTGCATCCTTTACTCCCCTCCCCGCTCGATAGGCGGCTGTTAGGTCAAGTCTTCCCTCTACAGATGATAGCACCAGGTTTTTAATAATTTTCTCGAATACCTTCATAATTAGTGATGTTAAAGCAACAGGCCTGAAATCATTCAGTGGCCCTGGTTTGCTGATCTTAGGAACCAGGATCACGTTAGAGGATTTCCAGATCGTTGGAATAACACTACTCTCTGTGGGAGGACACAACAGCAGTATCCACCCACAGACGAGCTCAGGTCCAGGGTCCTTCCTGGTATTGACCTTATTTAGATGGTTCTTAAAACACTCCCGACTGATGGTGACATCATTTAAAAGACATGAGATGATTTAAAAGTACAGTGCTACAGTATCTCCTCTTCCCTGAGTAACTGAGGACATTGCTTTGAATTCACTCCAATCTGCACAAAGTACTACTGTACCTGTTCCACCTTATCCTTATACATGATTTTATCTTTCCTTATCCCGTTCCTTACTTCTCTATTGATTTATTTCTCTTCCTGGCTACTCCTTGTATGGAAAATGTGTTTCTTTTTATTCAGAGCACTTTTTCAGAGCACAGTTCTTCTTAAACACTCAGGTACACAGCGAGGACGGGAAGGTTTAAAAACTCAGGTCCGCCGCAAATACAGGAGAGGTTTAAATACTCGGGTACACGTTGAGTATGGGGAAGTTTTAAGGGAAGGTTTAATCTGCACTGCACTCACTCTTTAATGGACGTTACAACAGCTTTATAAAATTATTTCTTATAATATATAAATTTGGGTTTATGTTTTATGTTTTGAGAGAAAGAATCTCGTTGTATTACAAGTAAGAAGAATTCACACAAAAATGTGTGCATGCAGAAATGTACCATCTGGAACCGGACCGGACCCGTCTATTATTTGACAACTGGGATCCGGACGCGATCAGAATCAAGTTCTCAGCTGATTATTATGAACAAGCTACCATTAAGCTGTCAAACCTGTCAAGTTCACTGGCCGTGACCTCTCTCGGAGAGGTGGTGAAATCCGTCCAGGTGTTCCTCGTTCTGACTGTAGGTGACCAACCACACACAGCACACCTGTAGAGCTTTTATTTTAATAAAACAATAACCCAGGATTACACAGCCAGAGATCAATACGTGCTTACACCTGGATCCTGCAGTGTGATGTCACACATCAGACTCCGCCCCCAGGTGACCTGTTGTAAACTTCAGTTTAAAAAGCCCTGATCAGTATATGTTAGGCGTGGAGGCTGCTCGGGCGCTGTGATTGGCTGAGCCTGCCGTCTGTGGGCGTGGCCTCTGCAGCCTCTCCTCTTCCCTCTTCACTCGTTATATTTTCAGAAAAAGTCCAAATCTTTTTTAGAAAAAGAGACAAAGTGGAGAGAATCGATCGGGATCAATAGTTTTCACAAAACCAACATTAGAAACCGTCATGCCTGTTAAATACACCAATCGATCATCAATACACCAGTTTAAAAATCACATGTCCACATATTCAGTTACTATGGTAACCAGCACAGTCGATGATGTCAGAAATCAATAAAAGATCTGAAACAGCAGGAGGCGGGGTCAGGCCGCCTCACAGGTTGTCATGGTTACTGACCTGTGGGAGGGACTTAGACTGACCTCTGACCTGCGCAGAAACAAACACAAACCTTAACATTAAAAATGGCGTTCTGACTGTAGCCCCGCCCCTTGGTGGCTGGCAGCCAATGGAACAAGAGGGGAAGGGTTTCCATTGATGCTATGCTACGCTACAATTCATTGTTCCAGTGCAACAGCTCAGCTAACTAATAACTTACTATGGGATAGAGTGAACCAGCTCAGCTAACAGGCTAACAACTAGCCTAGCGTGGTTTACTAGACACAGTGCACTAAAGGCTAACGAAGCCCAGCTAACGGCTAACGAAGCCCAGCTAACGGCTAACGAAGCCCAGCTAACGGCTAACGAAGCCCAGCTAACGGCTAACGAAGCCCAGCTAACGACTAACGAGCAGCTGATTGGTTCAGATTGTCGTGGAAAGACTTTGATCCCTGATAAAACTTGATATGTTGATTCAATAGAAGCTGAATTCAGATCAGTTCAGAGAATCTATCTCTTTAAAATACTTTAAAAGAGTTCATTAAGACTCGAGTCTGTCACCAGCTGCGACTTCAATAATCTACTGAGAAATAAAAACCAACTGTAATACAATAGTGTTGTTTTCAAAATGAAGCCATAACTCTTACTAATAAAAGCAATTTAAGAGAAAAAAGCAGCAATATCTCAAAATAAAGACGTAATTTTACAAAGAAAAGAGGTCAAATATTTTGTTGTAATATCTAAAAATAAAGGTGCCATATAAATAAAAGCAGAATACTTTGAGAGAAAACGATCAATAACTGATATATATTAAATTATCTGGACTGGATATCATGATATTACTGTTTGTTTGAACTGCAGACTATTGGCTGTTCTGGAGTCCGTCTGAACCTGTTAAACATGATTGGTTCGTTTGTTCTTGATCACCATGACTCCGCCCACAGCTGGTGAGCTCTGCCTTCCTATTGGTCAGAACTCCTGATTGTCATAATCAAAGTATTGATCAGTTATGTGAGGTTTTATTGCTCTCACAGTGACCAGTGTTCACTTTGCTGGTTTTCAATAAAGCTGGCTTTGTTCAAATTCTACCAACAACCGTCGGTTCATAAAGTTACTTCTCAATAAAGTTTGATTCAAATGTTCGCCTCAACAATAAAGTTTGTTTCCTTTAAAAATCTGTCTGTTTTCAGAGCAGCTAGCAAAGCTAACAGGCTAACTGTAGCACCGACTGGAAGACATTTACGACATCATCATCATCATCATCGTCTTTTCCCAGCATGCCTTTGGCTTCCTCAACCTGCCCTCTGACCTGTGACCCTGAGATTCCTGTTGCTATGACAACCATCCCATTCAGACACTTCCATCCTCATCGTAGTGCAGTGAACACACAGTGTGTGCGTTAGAGTATACAGTATATGTTGTATTTATAGTGTTGTGTTTCTACACTGCTCAATAACCTGAAGGGAACACTCGATGAACGGATCAGTGTACACTGCGTACTTAAACAACAAAATGAAAATTCACCAAGCGACTCAGGGCTGGGTTAAGTAAAAAACTGAAACCACAGGCTGATCCGAGCTGAAGACTTTCATCATCATCATGTGACTCGGCAGTGTGTTCGGCCTCCCAGTGGCTGGTTCTACTGCCAATAACGTCGTGGTCATGAGACCGTGGATGGTGTCCTGGTGGATCTCCTCCCAGACCTGGATCAGGGCATCAGTAAGTTCCTGGACAGTCTGCGGTGGTACTTGGTGATGTGGGATGCACCGATACATAACGTGCCAGAGGTTCAGGTCTGGGGAACGTGAGGGCCAGTCAATGGCATTAATGAGGCCAGACACTGTCCTGCACCAGGAGGAACCCCGGACCCACTGCACCAGGGTAGGGTCTGAAAGTGTCTCCCAACAGCAGCACGTTGACCAGGACCTAAGGTCTGAAAGTGTCTCCCAACAGCAGCACGTTGACCAGGACCTAAGGTCTGAAAGTGTCTCCCAACAGCAGCACGTTGACCAGGACCTAAGGTCTGAAAGTGTCTCCCAACAGCAGCACGTTGACCAGGACCTAAGGTCTGAAAGTGTCTCCCAACAGCAGCACGTTGACCAGGACCTAAGGTCTGAAAGTGTCTCCCAACAGCAGCACGTTGACCAGGACCTAAGGTCTGAAAGTGTCTCCCAACAGCAGCACGTTGACCAGGACCTAAGGTCTGAAAGTGTCTCCCAACAGCAGCACGTTGACCAGGACCTAAGGTCTGAAAGTGTCTCCCAACAGCAGCACGTTGACCAGGACCTAAGGTCTGAAAGTGTCTCCCAACAGCAGCACGTTGACCAGGACCTAAGGTCTGAAAGTGTCTCCCAACAGCAGCACGTTGAGGTCTTTGCGACCATCCAAAGGTATGCCTCCCCAGACCATCACCGCCAAAGCGGTCCTGCTGGATGATGTTGCAGGCAGACAGATTGATCTCCTGAGGTTTAACTGACTTGATGTTACTCGGTGATGGTTAAGTGTCCCTTAATGTTTCTGAGCAGTGTACATACTACATGTGTTTATATGTATATATATAAAGTTTGTATCAGTGTTCGTTGGGCATGTGTCTGATGGTGTGGAAGATCCAGTCCATCTTGGTGCTCCAGCCTCCGTGATGAGCGTCGTTCATCTGTTTGGTGAAATACTCCAACGCCTCCTGCTGGCTCTTCTCTGAGAGACAGACAGATGGACAGACAGGTAAAGAACAATGTGAGACATATTCATCATTTTATACATTTGAACACTTTATTCAGTTTTCTCTTGGTGTCTTATTCTTGTATCTGTCAGGAGAAAGGACTCTCAGCCTGTCTGTCTCCCTCAGCCTGTCTGTCTTACCCAGGGCCAGGGTCTTCCTCAGGTAGGCGATGTCGTCGAAGCTCTGCAGTTCGGGCATCCCGCAGCCCAGCAGGAGGGAGAACAGGTTGATGAAGAGGCTGGCGTGCTGCCGGATGGCCAGGTAGGCTTTATAACACATCTCCTGGAACCTGAAGCACAGACAGACAGGTTAACAGAGAGCGAGACAGGCAGGAAGTGGGAGGGCCGGCATTAGACAGGTGCAGGTGAGACCTCTCAAACTCCTTGGTCTTGGTGGACTCCTGGACTCCTTTACTGATGACGATGAGGAAGTCCTGGGTCAGGACAAAGGGTACTCGCTCCCTCTTGTACCCAAACTTCTTCTTCTTGTGATCCAGGAAGTGGCCAAAGTCGATGTGGAACAGCTGCAGGAGGAGGAGGAGGAGTTAGCTGAGAGGACAGACAGTCTCAGGATCTGCGGAGGACCAGCTCACCTGTCCGTTCTCCTTCACCATGATGTTGGAGTTGTGTCGGTCTCCGATTCCCAGGATGAACGTTGCTACGCAGTAACCTGCACATGACCTGGTGAACAGGTCGATGGCCCGGTCATACCTGAGGGACAGACAGGAAGTGAGACAGACAGGTAGTCGGGCAGATGGCCAGGTAGACAGACAGGTAGACAGACAGGTAGACAGACGGGTACTGAGACAGACAGGTAGACAGACAGGTAGACAGACGGGTAGACAGACAGGTAGACAGATGGGTACTGAGACAGACAGGTAGACAGACAGGTAGACAGATGGGTAGACAGACAGGTAGACAGACAGGTAGACAGACGGGTAGACAGACGGGTACTGAGACAGACAGGTAGACAGACAGGTAGACAGACGGGTAGACAGACAGGTAGACAGATGGGTACTGAGACAGACAGGTAGACAGACAGGTAGACAGATGGGTAGACAGACAGGTAGACAGACAGGTAGACAGACGGGTAGACAGACGGGTACTGAGACAGACAGGTAGACAGACAGGTAGACAGACGGGTAGACAGACAGGTAGACAGATGGGTACTGAGACAGACAGGTAGACAGACAGGTAGACAGATGGGTAGACAGACAGGTAGACAGACAGGTAGACAGACGGGTAGACAGACGGGTACTGAGACAGACAGGTAGACAGACAGGTAGACAGACGGGTAGACAGACAGGTAGACAGATGGGTACTGAGACAGACAGGTAGACAGACAGGTAGACAGATGGGTAGACAGACAGGTAGACAGACAGGTAGACAGACGGGTAGACAGACGGGTACTGAGACAGACAGGTAGACAGACAGGTAGACAGACGGGTAGACAGACAGGTAGACAGATGGGTACTGAGACAGACAGGTAGACAGACAGGTAGACAGACGGGTAGACAGACAGGTAGACAGACAGGTAGACAGACGGGTAGACAGACGGGTAGACAGACAGGTAGACAGACAGGTAGACAGACGGGTAGACAGACAGGTAGACAGACGGGTAGACAGACAGGTAGACAGACGGGTAGACAGACAGGTAGACAGACAGGTAGACAGACGGTACTGACGCCTCTCCTCTGTTCTTGTCCTTGATCCAGTGGTGCAGGGTGTTGGAGTTGAACTGCAGTGCCCCCTTCAAACCTCCCTTACACTGAATCTGCATGATGGTGAAACTGTTCTTCACCACCTCGATCAGACCCACACAGTCCCCGATGGACAGGCAGCCGTACGGCAGCATGCTGACACACACACACACACACACACGGTTAGCCAGGTGTGATGATGACATCACAGTTAAAGGTACAGATGATGTCACAGGTTCTCACCGCAGGTCCAGGCCCTGGTTCTGCCAGATGTTCTCCATGATCTTGATGATCTGCAGAGTGAGCATGTCCTGGCGCAGGTCTGCAACACACACACACAGGTTACACACTACATTACCCACAATCCCTGAGCAGTGTTCTCCTGTTAGCAAGGTTATCATTCTCCATTGAAACCAGTGTTGTCATTAGCAGTGAGCTAGCTACCATCTCCGTTCTTGAAGATGATCTCGTTGTTGGTGAAGAGCAGCTCGGACATGATGTCGGGGTTCTCCCAGTTCAACCACAGGGGGCGCTTCGCCGAGGACATGATCCTGCACTCCTCCAGCCTGAAGACACAAACTCTGTACTTTACTTTACTTTATATCGCTTTGTCACTTTACGTTGCCTTAATCTCCTCTAGCCTAAACACACAAACTCTTATCTTTAGTTAATTTTACTGTACTTTATCTTACTTTACTTACTACACTACATTTGCGTTGCACTTTGCGCCAGCTGCAAGATAGGGCCCAAACACATCACTTAGTTTACTTGACTCGACTTTAATAGACCATGAACTCCTCCAGACACACTTTACTTTGCTGACAACCTGCTCAGTACAGTGTCAGCAGCACAAAATACACTTCAGTTTCATAATTTCAACCAACACTCGTAGTCAAGGTTCCCCAGCTGGTGAACAGGTTTCAGTTACTTAGTCTATGTGTTACCCGAGGTTCCCCAGATGGTGAACGGGCTTCAGTTACTTAGTCTATGTGTTACCCGAGGTTCCCCAGATGGTAAACGGGCTTCAGTTACTTAGTCTATGTGTTACCCGAGGTTCCCCAGATGGTGAACAGGTTTCAGTTACTTAGTCTATGTGTTACCCGAGGTTCCCCAGATGGTGAACAGGTTTCAGTTACTTAGTCTATGTGTTACCCGAGGTTCCCCAGATGGTGAACGGGCTTCAGTTACTTAGTCTATGTGTTACCCGAGGTTTCCCAGATGGTGAACGGGCTTCAGTTACTTAGTCTATGTGTTACCCGAGGTTTCCCAGATGGTGAACAGGTTTCAGTTACTTAGTCTATGTGTTACCCGAGGTTCCCCAGATGGTAAACAGGTTTCAGTTACTTAGTCTATGTGTTACCCGAGGTTCCCCAGCTGGGTACAGGTTTCAGTTACTTAGTCTATGTGTTACCCGAGGTTCCCCAGATGGTGAACGGGCTTCAGTTACTTAGTCTATGTGTTACCCGAGGTTCCCCAGATGGTGAACGGGCTTCAGTTATTTAGTCTATGTGTTACCCGAGGTTCCCCAGCTGGGTACAGGTTTCAGTTACTTAGTCTATGTGTTACCCGAGGTTCCCCAGATGGTGAACAGGTTTCAGTTACTTAGTCTATGTGTTACCCGAGGTTCCCCAGCTGGGTACAGGTTTCAGTTATTTAGTCTATGTGTTACCAGAGGTTCCCCAGCTGGTGAACAGGTTTCAGTTACTTAGTCTATGTGTTACCAGAGGTTCCCCAGATGGTGAACAGGTTTCAGTTACTTAGTCTATGCGTTACCAGAGGTTCCCCAGCTGGTGAACAGGTTTCAGTTACTTAGTCTATGTGTTACCCGAGGTTCCCCAGCTGGTGAACAGGCTTTATTTAGTTAGTTGAAGTGTTGCCCCAGGATTCCCAGGTGGTGAACAGGCTTTATTTAGTTAGTTGAAGTGTTGCCCCAGGATTCCCAGGTGGTGAACAGGCTTTATTTAGTTAGTTGAAGTGTTGCCCCAGGATT
>NC_060161.1:35512771-35514418 GCF_021292245.1 Micropterus dolomieu
ACGGTGAACAGGGTTTCAGTTAGTTAGTTAGTTAGTTCAAGTGTTACCTGAGATTCCCCAGACGGTGAACAGGGTTTCAGTTAGTTAGTTAGTTAGTTCAAGTGTTACCTGAGATTCCCCAGACGGTGAACAGGGTTTCAGTTAGTTGAAGTGTTGCCCCAGGATTCCCAGGTGGTGAACAGGCTTTATTTAGATAGTTGAAGTGTTGCCCCAGGATTCCTAGGTGGTGAACAGGCTTTATTTAATTAGTTGAAGTGTTGCCCCAGGATTCCCAGCTGGTGAACAGGCTTTATTTAGTTAGTTGAAGTGTTGCCCCAGGATTCCCAGGTGGTGAACAGGCTTTATTTAGTTAGTTGAAGTGTTGCCCCAGGATTCCTAGGTGGTGAACCGGCTGTACATGTTGCCGACCAGCTTAGCAACATGGACTGGAGCAAGAATTTCAGAGTGGTGAGTTATTAATCTGTAACAAAAGGATCTTTCATCCATAAAGTTTTAACTGAGCTCTGTCTCTACATCACAGGAACAACTTTATGTCCACTGACTGCCTGGAGGGTAGCTAGTGTTTGGAAGGGAGTCGCCGGGATGAAAGGGAAGCGGCTGGTCTACAAACGAGCTGCTTTCAGGCAGTTCAGAGCAGAGCTTTCTGTGGGAGATGGGAACTCCGTTTTGGGGTGGACTTTGGGCTTTTTCACTTTGCAAACCTGTTACATGGACAAAAAAGATATATAACTCAATAAAGGAGAGGGGAAAAGCCAAAAAGCAGAATACCACCTCTTTAAAGTTTTGCCTGAGGATTCCCAGGTGGTGAATGAGCTTCAGTTAGTTAGTTAGTTGATGTGTGAGACGAGGATTCACAGACGGTGGACAGGGTTTCAGTTAGTTATTTAGTTAGTTGATGCGTTACCCGAGATTTTCCAGCTGGTTAACAGGGTTCAGTTAGTTATTTAGTTAGTTGATGTGTTACCTGAGGTTTCCCAGCTGGTGAACAGGTTTCAGTTACTTAGTCTATGCGTTACCAGAGGTTCCCCAGCTGGTGAACAGGTTTCAGTTACTTAGTCTATGTGTTACCCGAGGTTCCCCAGATGGTGAACAGGGTTTCAGTTAGTTAGTTAGTTGAAGTGTTGCCCCAGGATTTCCAGGTGGTAAACAAGTTTCAGTCAGTTAGGTAGTTGAAGTTTTACCCGGGTTTTCCCAGCTGGTTTCAGATAGGTAAAGTTTTACCTGAGATTCCCCAGATGGTGAACGGGCTTCAGTTACTTAGTCTATGTGTTACCCGAGGTTCCCCAGACGGTGAACAGGGTTTCAGTTAGTTAGTTAGTTAGTTCAAGTGTTCCCTGAGATTCCCCAGACGGTGAACAGGGTTTCAGTTAGTTAGTTAGTTAGTTCAAGTGTTACCTGAGATTCCCCAGACGGTGAACAGGGTTTCAGTTAGTTAGTTAGTTAGTTAGTTCAAGTGTTACCTGAGATTCCCCAGATGGTGAACGGGCTTCAGTTAGTTAGTTAGTTAGTTAGTTAGTTCAAGTGTTACCTGAGATTCCCCAGACGGTGAACAGGGTTTCAGTTAGTTAGTTAGTTAGTTAGTTCAAGTGTTACCTGAGATTCCCCAGATGGTGAACGGGCTTCAGTTAGTTAGTTAGTTAGTTAGTT
>NC_060161.1:35514438-35519264 GCF_021292245.1 Micropterus dolomieu
AGGGTTCAGTTAGTTATTTAGTTAGTTGATGTGTTACCTGAGGTTTCCCAGCTGGTGAACAGGTTTCAGTTACTTAGTCTATGCGTTACCAGAGGTTCCCCAGCTGGTGAACAGGTTTCAGTTACTTAGTCTATGTGTTACCTGAGGTTTCCCAGCTGGTGAACAGGGTTCAGTTAGTTAGTTGATGTGTTACCTGAGGTTTCCCAGCTGGTGAACAGGGTTCAGTTAGTTAGTTGATGTGTTACCTGAGGTTTCCCAGCTGGTTAACAGGGTTCAGTTAGTTATTTAGTTAGTTGATGTGTTACCTGAGGTTTTCCAGCTGGTTAACAGGGTTCAGTTAGTTAGTTGATGTGTTACCTGAGGTTTCCCAGCTGGTGAACAGGGTTCAGTTAGTTAGTTGATGTGTTACCTGAGGTTTCCCAGCTGGTGAACAGGGTTTCAGTTAGTTATTTAGTTAGTTGATGTGTTACCTGAGGTTTTCCAGCTGGTTAACAGGGTTCAGTTAGTTATTTAGTTAGCTTGATGTGTTACCTGAGGTTTTCCAGCTGGTTAACAGGGTTCAGTTAGTTAGTTGATGTGTTACCTGAGGTTTCCCAGCTGGTGAACAGGGTTCAGTTAGTTAGTTGATGTGTTACCTGAGGTTTCCCAGCTGGTGAACAGGGTTCAGTTAGTTAGTTGATGTGTTACCTGAGGTTACCTGAGGTTTCCCAGCTGGTGAACAGGGTTCAGTTAGTTAGTTGATGTGTTACCTGAGGTTTCCCAGCTGGTGAACAGGGTTCAGAGGAGAGACAAATCCCTGAAGAGCCTCCATGTAATCAGGACGAGACATATGTTCTACCAGGAACTTCATCTGAGTCTAATAACAAATCACAGCACAGCAGCACATCACTATAAACCAGTCTCACTTATCTTTACTCAATCATTTAATCCAACAGAGAGAAGAGGCATCTTTTAAAATAAATATCTATCTTGTTTTTTTTTTACAAGTTTTCATACTTTCTGTGTTTCGTCCTTTTTCTCTTGTTTCAGTGTGTCGGTCAGATTCACCAGTTTATCCATGGCCTCCACCTGCAAACACACACACACAGACTGATGTTGTTGGATGCAGTATCACACTGAGCCACCAGATGGAAGCAGCTTCACATTAATAAACAATCACAATCAGTCTGAGAGGAAGTGACAGACAGAAAAGAAACATCACTGATTAATAAGAGTATTGAGACACACTGACCCTTTGTTCACCTGTCTGTTCAGGTGTTTCAGTGCTCACCTGTCTGTTCAGGTGTTTCAGGTGTTTCAGTGCTCACCTGTCTGTTCAGGTGTTTCAGTGCTCACCTGTCTGTTCAGGTGTTTCAGGTGTTTCAGTGCTCACCTGTCTGTTCAGGTGTTTCAGTGCTCACCTGTCTGTTCAGGTGTTTCAGTGCTCACCTGTCTGTTCAGGTGTTTCAGGTGTTTCAGTGCTCACCTGTCTGTTCAGGTGTTTCAGTGTTCACCTGTCTGTTCAGGTGTTTCAGTGCTCACCTGTCTGTTCAGGTGTTTCAGTGTTCACCTGTCTGTTCAGGTGTTTAGTGTTCACCTGTCTGTTCAGGTGTTTCAGTGCTCACCTGTCTGTTCAGGTGTTTCAGTGCTCACCTGTCTGTTCAGCTGTTTCAGTGCTCACCTGTCTGTTCAGGTGTTTCAGTGCTCACCTGTCTGTTCAGGTGTTTCAGGTGTTTTAGTGCTCACCTGTCTGTTCAGCTGTTTCAGTGCTCACCTGTCTGTTCAGGTGTTTCAGTTCTCACCTGTCTGTTCAGGTGTTTCAGTGCTCACCTGTCTGTTCAGGTGTTTCAGTGCTCACCTGTCTGTTCAGGTGTTTCAGGTACATGCCGCAGGCTCTGCAGAAAGCTTCCAGCAGCAGGCCGAAGCGCCGGGACACGGTCTTATTGTGCATCTCTGACCTGAGAACAGCGTTACCAAAACATTAAAGAACTAGTAAACTTTGTTAGTCAGTGAATCAGTAACGACTGAGGTCAACGTGGATGAGATAAAGATGTGCTTTATTCCACAGGTTGAGTTTCTCACTTGAGATGCCAGAAGAAGAAGTGTCCTATCCTCTGATTGGTCAGAGCTTTCTTAATCAGGAAACGAGCCAGAGGATTGTCCAGATACATCTCATATTTTAACACCTGCAAACACACAATTTCTCAATTTCAGTTTTTCCCAGAGTTTTCAGGATATACACTCTAAGTTTTTATGTTGCTGATGTTTAGCTACCTTGTGTTCAGAGCACCTCGGGGTTTAAAAACCTAACCCTATCCAGAGGTGGAGTTGCAGGAGTTAATGCTGTTAGTGTTGGGTTGATGCTCCTAATGTGAATAGAGAACAATACTGGGTGATGGCCGGCGTTCGCTTTATGTTTTTCTGACTTCCCATGCAACTCTGATGCCTTTATACCCAAAGAGTGTTTCCTTGCACTCGGTCCAGCAGGCTTCTTTATTTTTAACAACAAGGAACCAAATGTGCTGTAGTTGTTCCCCGTGTTGTGTTTTATTTTGTAGTGTTCAGTTCTCATGTGTGCTTGTCTAGCTTTGTTTCCTGTTGTTTAATTGCTTGTGTTTCACCTGTGTTTAGTTGCCCTGACTGCTTGTTTGTGTGTGTGGTGTGCCTCTGTATATATATTAGCCTCAGTTCTGTTCAGTCTTTAGTCCCTTAGTCGTACGTTGAGTGTTCAGCCGTGCCTTGCTCTGTGTTTTTGGATTTGTACCTTGTTCCATGTTTTCTGGATTATTCCCTTGGATTATGTTTCCTGGTGGATTACGCCATTCTTTGGACTTTGCCTGCATTTGCGAGTAAGCCTGAGTATGTCTGTTTTGTTAGAGAATATTTTTTGTTGAACTGCATCCCCTGCTCGTGTCTGTGTTTGGGTCCACACCTAACACTGCACTCAGCCATTCCCATGACATGTTCAGAACATCGTGGGTCATGTTGGAAGTTAATAGTTTATTGTTAGGTGGCTGTTGTTCTTGGTTCCTGTGATGAACGTCATTAACTCTTAGGACTCGCCAATCAAGCCCGCATGATCAGATCACATGACTGATTCACGATAGCGCAGTAACAAAACAACGTCATGTAGATCACTTCTGTCAAAAGTGCTGATTGATTCAGCTGGTGTCTACATCTAATCTCTTTCTCACTGACTAGAACAATGTTGGTTCAGTCTGTAACATAAAGTCAGAGTCCAACACCAGACCAGCCCTAGTGTGAACGCACCTGTACGAGCTGCAGCAGGTACTGCGACAGCTTGTCGTCCGTCAGGCCTTGCACCAGGCAGCGCAGAGCGAACTCTCTGACCATCGGATCAGGAAAGTTACAGTCCAACAACTCCAGAGCCGACTCAGGCTCCATCAGGGGCCACTCCTTCAACAAACAGTACATCTGAGGAGGAGGAGGAGGGAGGAAGAGAAAGAAGAGGAAGGTGACAGAGAGGTGGCTGATAAGACCAACTGAAAAACATAAAGAAACCATCCTGAATGTGAGAGTGTGTTTGTACCTGGGACACTTCGTCTCTGGAGTTCCATTTGACAGACAAAAGCAGCTTAGGAAGAGACTCTGGGATGTTTACACAGTAATGTCTGCAGAGAGAGACAGGCAGACAGAGAGACAGGAAGAGAGACAGGTAGACAGAGAGACAGGTGGAAAGACACCGACACAAAAAGACAAACAATAAAACAGACAGAAATACAAACATAAAGAGACACAGAAAGGCCGGTGTGGACAGGTACACGTTAGGATGGGTAGAGACAGGTTAAGATGAAAGATGACGCAAACTCAAAGACAGGTAAAGACACAGAGGCAGGCGAAGACAGGTAGAATCACTTATTTGTGTTATAGGCCATTTTTTGTGTAAACCCTCCATGTTAAGCTAAACCCCTCAAGTAAGTCCCGCCCCTTATTGGTCTCCATGTTAAGTCCCACCCCCCACATGCGTCTCCACGTTAAGCCCAGCCCCTCACCTGTGTCTCCAGAGGAAGTCCTTCTCCTGCTCTGAGAGCTCGTAGAGAGGATCTCTAGAGCAAAGACAGCGAAGCTGCTCTGCATCACCTGGTGAAACACTGCTGTCACAGGCCAGACGACTGCTCTGAGACAGCGAGAACGGGGGAGGAGGGGCAGACAAGGTCAAAGAGAGACCAGTAGTTGTGTATATATGTTACCAGTCAGTAGCAGTAGTTGTGTATATATGTTACCAGTCAGTAGCAGTAGTTGTGTATATGTGTTACCAGTCAGTAGCAGTAGTTGTGTATATATGTTACCAGTCAGTAGCAGTAGTTGTGTATATATGTTACCAGTCAGTAGCAGTAGTTGTGTATATATGTTACCAGTCAGTAGCAGTAGTTGTGTATATATGTTACCAGTCAGTAGCAGTAGTTGTGTATATATGTTACCAGTCAGTAGCAGTAGTTGTGTATATATGTTACCAGTCAGTAGCAGTAGTTGTGTATATATGTTACCAGTCAGTAGCAGTAGTTGTGTATATATGTTACCAGTCAGTAGCAGTAGTTGTGTATATATGTTACCAGTCAGTAGCAGTAGTTGTGTATATATGTTACCAGTCAGTAGCAGTAGTTGTGTATATATGTTACCAGTCAGTAGCAGTAGTTGTGTATATATGTTACCAGTCAGTAGCAGTAGTTGTGTATATATGTTACCAGTCAGTAGCAGTAGTTGTGTATATATGTTACCAGTCAGTAGCAGTAGTTGTGTATATATGTTACCAGTCAGTAGCAGTAGTTGTGTATATATGTTACCAGTCAGTAGCAGTAGTTGTGTATATATGTTACCAGTCAGTA
>NC_060161.1:35519364-35519970 GCF_021292245.1 Micropterus dolomieu
GTTGTGTATATATGTTACCAGTCAGTAGCAGTAGTTGTGTTCAATGTTACCAGTCAGTAGCAGTAGTTGTGTATATATGTTACCAGTCAGTAGCAGTAGTTGTATATATGTTACCAGTCAGTAGCAGTAGTTGTGTGTATATGTTACCAGTCCGTGGCAGTAGTTGTGTATATATGTTACCAGTCAGTAGCAGTAGTTGTGTGTATATGTTACCAGTCAGTAGCAGTAGTTGTGTATATATGTTACCAGTCACTAGCAGCTGTTGTGTATATATGTTACCAGTCAGTAGCAGTAGTTGTGTTCAATGTTACCAGTCAGTAGCAGTAGTTGTGTATATATGTTACCAGTCAGTAGCAGTAGTTGTGTTCAATGTTACCAGTCAGTAGCAGTAGTTGTGTTCAATGTTACCAGTCAGTAGCAGTAGTTGTGTATATATGTTACCAGTCAGTAGCAGTAGTTGTGTATATATGTTACCAGTCAGTAGCAGTAGTTGTGTATATATGTTACCAGTCAGTAGCAGTAGTTGTATATATGTTACCAGTCAGTAGCAGTAGTTGTGTTCAATGTTACCAGTCAGTAGCAGTAGTTGTGTATATATGTTACCAG
>NC_060161.1:35520070-35520429 GCF_021292245.1 Micropterus dolomieu
AGTAGCAGTAGTTGTGTATATATGTTACCAGTCAGTAGCAGTAGTTGTGTATATATGTTACCAGTCAGTAGCAGTAGTTGTATATATGTTACCAGTCAGTAGCAGTAGTTGTGTTCAATGTTACCAGTCAGTAGCAGTAGTTGTGTATATATGTTACCAGTCAGTAGCAGTAGTTGTGTATATATGTTACCAGTCAGTAGCAGTAGTTGTGTATATATGTTACCAGTCCGTGGCAGTAGTTTTGTGTATATGTTACCAGTCAGTAGCAGTAGTTTTGTGTATATGTTACCAGTCAGTAGCAGTAGTTGTGTATATATGTTACCAGTCAGTAGCAGTAGTTGTGTATATATGTTACCAGT
>NC_060161.1:35520529-35534304 GCF_021292245.1 Micropterus dolomieu
GTGTATATATGTTACCAGTCAGTAGCAGTAGTTGTGTATATATGTTACCAGTCAGTAGCAGTAGTTGTGTATATATGTTACCAGTCAGTAGCAGTAGTTGTGTATATATGTTACCAGTCAGTAGCAGTAGTTGTGTATATATGTTACCAGTCAGTAGTACTAGTTGTGTATATATGTTACCAGTCAGTAGCAGTAGTTGTGTATATATGTTACCAGTCAGTAGCAGTAGTTGTGTATATATGTTACCAGTCAGTAGTACTAGTTGTGTATATATGTTACCAGTCAGTAGCAGTAGTTGTGTATATATGTTACCAGTCAGTAGCAGTAGTTGTGTATATATGTTACCAGTCAGTAGTACTAGTTGTGTATATATGTTACCAGTCAGTAGCAGTAGTTGTGTATATATGTTACCAGTCAGTAGCAGTAGTTGTGTATATATGTTACCAGTCAGTAGTAGTAGTTGTGTATATATGTTACCAGTCAGTAGCAGTAGTTGTGTATATATGTTACCAGTCAGTAGCAGTAGTTGTGTATATATGTTACCAGTCAGTAGCAGTAGTTGTGTATATATGTTACCAGTCAGTAGCAGTAGTTGTGTATATATGTTACCAGTCAGTAGCAGTAGTTGTGTATATATGTTACCAGTCAGTGGCAGTAGTTGTATATATATGTTACCAGTCCGTGGCAGTAGTTTTGTATATATGTTACCAGTCCGTGGCAGTAGTTTTGTGTATATGTTACCAGTCCGTGGCAGTAGTTTTGTGTATATGTTACCAGTCCGTGGCAGTAGTTGTGTGTATATGTTACCAGTCAGTAGCAGTAGTTTTGTGTATATGTTACCAGTCCGTGGCAGTAGTTTTGTGTATATGTTACCAGACAGTAGCAGTAGTTTTGTGTATATGTTACCAGTCCGTGGCAGTAGTTTTGTGTATATGTTACCAGACAGTAGCAGTAGTTGTGTGTATATGTTACCAGTCCGTTGCAGTAGTTGTGTATATATGTTACCAGTCAGTAGCAGTAGTTTTGTGTATATGTTACCAGTCCGTGGCAGTAGTTTTGTGTATATGTTACCAGACAGTAGCAGTAGTTGTGTGTATATGTTACCAGTCCGTGGCAGTAGTTTTGTGTATATGTTACCAGTCCGTGGCAGTAGTTGTGTATATATGTTACCAGTCCGTGGCAGTAGTTTTGTGTATATGTTACCAGTCCGTGGCAGTAGTTGTGTGTATATGTTACCAGTCAGTAGCAGTAGTTTTGTATATATGTTACCAGTCCGTGGCAGTAGTTGTGTATATGTTACCAGTCCGTGGCAGTAGTTTTGTGTATATGTTACCAGTCAGTAGCAGTAGTTTTGTGTATATGTTACCAGTCCGTGGCAGTAGTTGTAGCCCAGCTCCCTGCTGATGGTCCAGTTAGCGTGTTCTTCTATCTGCTGCTCATCAGGAAACATGACAGTCTGATTAAACCAGGAGAACTCCAGCTCAACACAGGGAGTCTCCTACAGAGGACAAGACCATCAATCATTAAGTCACCTGAATCAGTCAGACGTGTTCATTGTGATGCAGACAGGTAGAGACAGGTGTTCTTTACCTTGTTGGGATTTGAACCAGCGACTCCGATGGGATTCAGGAGGTCCTCGAGACCATGAGGGACGGGCCAAAGACTCAGAGCCACTTTACCCGAAACCAGAATGTCAGTGTAGTCAAATAGGTTAACGTTTCCCCAGGCCAGAGGACAGTGCTCCTGAGAGACAGACAGGTGGGGAGGGAGACAGGTTCATCCAGTCAGTCTTTACACAGTCCTTCATGTGGTCATGTGCTCTGGTTTCCTTTCTTTCCTACCTCCTTGGCTCCTTTCCTTCCCTTCACAGAGCAGATAGACAGGCAGAGTCTGGCTGAGCGAGGGAGGTCAGCCATGTAGATGTCGTAGGTCAGCCACTCGTTCCACCTGGAGACAGACAGGCAGAGAGAAAGAGACAGTTGGCAAAAATGAAATACAGGTTGTCAGAAAGACAAAGAGAGTGTTCTGTTCACCGCAATCATGACGGCAGCAACAAATGAGCCGCCGAACTGAACCTGAGGTGATGTCATACAGCCTAAGGTTTATATTCAGTGGGTGTTACCTGGGGTTGGAGCAGGGGACTCTCTGAGTGTTGACGTTGTCACAGAGCGGCTCTCCGCCGTGATAGATCCCGGTCCTCACATAGATCTACACACACAGATTCACAAAAATATTTTAACCTTCACACTCTCATGTTAACACACCATGATAGTCAGTCAGACAGATCTGTACACCAAGTTCAGCTAAACCGAAGGACACAGTAAGACAGCAGCTCCTCAACTCGACTGTCCAATAAAAACATGAAGCTTGACTTTATTATTCAAACTAATGTGGCAGCGACATATATTAGATCTACATGCCGAGACAAAAGTTTTCTTCCAAAGGTTTACGGTCACAAAACGACCAGAAAGAGACACAAAAGGACTGCAGAGAAATTTGTAGCTGAGCAACATTTCAGCAGAGCCAATTATTCAACTGTTGTCTCACAGAAACATGTCCTCTCATTAGATAAAGGTCGTGTTGACAGCTGTGTCCTTCACCTCAAGAAGACATAACAGAGTTGTCTTAAAGTCTAGCATGAAGCCTGCTTTAGTTGAACGGAAATAGAGTCATGATGTGATATATTAGGCAATAAGTGAACATCCATCCATCCATCGTCAACCGCTTATCCTGCGTACAGGGACAAGCCGGAGCTGGAGCCAATCCCAGCTGACATCGGGCGCAAGGCGGGGTCCACCCTGGACAGGTCGCCAGTCTATCGCAGGGCCACACATAGACAAACAACCACTCACGCTCACACCTAAGAACAATTTTAGAGACACCAATTAACCTAGCCTGCATGTCTTTTGGATAGTGGGAGGAAGCCGGAGCACCTGGATAGAACATGCAAACTCCACACAGAAAGGCCGGGGAAACTGGGGTTTGAACCCACGACATTCTTGCTGTGAGGAAACAGTGCTAACTACTGCACCACCGCGCCACCCATAAGTGAACATTGTGTCCTTAAAGTTGATGTGTCAGAAGCAGGTAAAATGGGCAAACAAGGGCCAAACTGTGATGGCTAGACAACTGGGTCAGAGGCTTTCCAGCCCGGTCTAGAGGGGTCAGTAACCAATCAGAAGCGGTCCAAGGAAGGAAAATGGATGAACCGGTTACAGGGTCACGGATAGGCACGTGGGGTGTAAAGGCTGGACGTGTGGTCCGATCCAACAGATCAGCTACTGTAGGTCAAACTGCTGAAAGAGTTGATGCTGGTTCTGGCTTGGGCGCTTGTTGGTATGTTTTCCGCTCTGTGGTGCAGTGTTCTCATGACCCCTAGCTTGTGCTCCAGTGGGTGGTGGGAATCGAACAGTAGGTATTGGTCTGTGTGTGTGGGTTTTACAAAGTCTATTGACTTTATAAGCAAAGTTCGAGGACTAAAACTGGATCCAGATGAAACCATGGTATCCTATGACGTGACGTCTTTGTTCACCTGCATCCCCACCATAGAGGCAGTAGAAACCGTTAGGAAACGGCTAACACAAGACAACACCCTGGACAACAGAACTAGCCTCAGCCCTGACCAAATCTGCAAATTACTCGACCTCTGTCTAAACACCACCTACTTCCAGTACAACGGTGGATTCTACACCAGGGTTGAGAAGCCGTCATTGAACAGGGGAGGGGGTCTACGCCACCACTTATCCCCCACTTACAATGCTGTCCTTTCATCACTTCCCAGGAAACTCAACAAACGTAACCTATTGGCCTCAGGTGAAGATACCAACGATGGTCGTTCAGTCTTGGCCACAGGTAGTCTCAACGACTGTAACGACTGTCGTCACAGCAACAAGGAACACTAACGAACCAGCGGTATCGATGACCCGGGATAACGACCCCACTGAGGTTAAATAGCTGAGTTTCCCTGCCAGTCAGTCAGAACTGAAGAAGTCCTTTGGATGAGGGACGAAACGTCTTCTTGTAGCTTCAACCAAGACCAGTTGCCCTTGATTTTAACCTTCATTGGATAAGGTGTCAGAACACACTGAGTTTGCAGTTTGTTGCGTATGGGCTGCATTTCCACAGACCAGTCACGGTGCCCATGCTGACCCCTGTCCCCTGCTGAAAGCTCCTACAATGGGAAGAAGGCGAGCGGGCGGAGGCAGTGTGCTGGCACCTCTGGGAAACCTCGGGTCCTGCCATTCATGTAGATGTTACAAACATGCTTCAAGAACGGTTTGAGTAACACAATAACGAGTTCAAGGTGTTGACAAACAAGTCCTTGGAGGCCGCATCTCACACCTTACAGGACTTAAAGGATCTTCTGCTAATGTCTTGGTGCCAGATACCACAGCACACCTTCCGGTCTGCTGGAGTCCATGTCTCAACGAGTCGGGGCTGTTTTGGCAGCACAACTGACTGTCTTCCATCTGTCCGGATGAGGAACAGCCTCTTGGTTAACGCTGTCACAGGGACACTGAACATGAACAGGTGCCGGACTGGTTCGGTTTCACAACAACAACAGAGATGAGCACAGACCAAGGAGGAGACAAACCTTGTCGATATCTCTGATGTTGACGTTGACGTAGGTGGCACAGAGCAGTCGGACCCTCAGCAGTGTGTTGAAGGCCCACAGAGAGCGAGAAGGAGAACCATCACCTCCTCCTGGACACGGAGACGGCTGAGGAGTCCGCCGACTGAAACACAAACAACAAACATCTTGGCTACCTGTACGAGCTCCTGATTGGATGTTACCTGTGTGTCAGAGATGCTGGTCATACCTGTATGAAGGCGTGACAAAGCCAGAGGCAGGTAGCTGAGAGTAGAGACTGTCTTTGGAGACCAGCATCAGGTGAGGAAGACGACCCACAATGATACAGGAGCGGATATACTGCAGGGAGACAGGTGGAGGGAGAGACAGGTGGGGGGCAAGACAGGTAGACATAGTGAGACAGGTTGAAGTGGTTGTTGATGGTTTGTGTTTTAGAGTGAAGCTGTTACCTTGTACTGACTGAGAGGATATTTCTCCAACAGGTACTCGTCACAGCCACACACCTGAGGAGACAGACAGTCAGACAGACGGATTTACCTGTAACTCCTGGACACAGACAGACAGGTGAGTCAGACAGACAGGTGAGACAGACAGATAGGTGTACCTTCAGGATGTACTGTCCCTGGTACTCCTGGACACAGACAGACAGGTGAGACAGACGGACAGGTGAGACAGACAGGTGTATCTTCAGGATGTACTGTCCTGGTATTTCGGGACAGAGACAGACAGGTGAGTCAGACAGACAGGTGAGTTAGACAGATAGGTGCATCAGACAGACAGGTGAGTCAGACGGACAGGTGAGACAGAAAGGTGAGACAGACAGGTGTATCTTCAGGATTTACTATCCTGGTATTTCGGGACACAGTCAGACAGGTGAGACAGACAGGTGAGACAGACGGACAGGTGAGACAGACAGGTGTATCTTCAGGATTTACTATCCTGGTATTTCGGGACACAGTCAGACAGGTGAGACAGACAGGTGAGACAGACGGACAGGTGAGACAGACAGGTGTATCTTCAGGATTTACTATCCTGGTATTTCGGGACACAGTCAGACAGGTGAGACAGACAGGTGAGACAGACGGACAGGTGAGACAGACAGGTGTATCTTCAGGATTTACTATCCTGGTATTTCGGGACACAGTCAGACAGGTGAGACAGACAGGTGAGACAGACGGACAGGTGAGACAGACAGGTGTATCTTCAGGATTTACTATCCTGGTATTTCGGGACACAGTCAGACAGGTGAGACAGACAGGTGAGACAGACGGACAGGTGAGACAGACAGGTGTATCTTCAGGATTTACTATCCTGGTATTTCGGGACACAGTCAGACAGGTGAGACAGACAGGTGAGACAGACGGACAGGTGAGACAGACAGGTGTATCTTCAGGATTTACTATCCTGGTATTTCGGGACACAGTCAGACAGGTGAGACAGACAGGTGAGACAGACGGACAGGTGAGACAGACAGGTGTATCTTCAGGATTTACTATCCTGGTATTTCGGGACACAGTCAGACAGGTGAGACAGACAGGTGAGACAGACGGACAGGTGAGACAGACAGGTGTATCTTCAGGATGTACTATCCTGGTATTTTGGGACAGAGACAGACAGGTGAGTCAGACGGACAGGTGAGTCAGACAGATAGGTGCATCAGACAGACAGGTGAGTCAGACATACAGGTGAGACAGACAGACAGGTGAAACAGACAGACAGGTGAGACAGACAGACAGGTGAGACAAACGGACAGGTGAGACAGACAGGTGTATCTTTAGGATGTACTATCCTGGTATTTTGGGACACAGTCAGACAGGTGAGACAGACAGACAGGTGAGTTAGACAGGTGAGACAGACAGACAGGTGTATCTTTAGGATGTACTATCCTGGTATTTTGGGACACAGTCAGACAGGTGAGTCAGACGGACAGGTGAGTTAGACAGATAGGTGCATCAGACAGACAGGTGAGTCAGACGGACAGGTGAGTCAGACAGACAGGTGAGACAGACGGACAGATGAGACAGACAGGTGTATCTTCAGGATGTACTATCCTGGTATTTTGGGACACAGTCAGACAGGTGAGTCAGACGAACAGGTGAGACAGACAGGTGAGACAGACGGACAGGTGAGACAGACAGGTGTATCTTCAGGATGTACTATCCTGGTATTTTGGGACACAGTCAGACAGGTGAGACAGACGGACAGGTGAGACAGACAGACAGGTGAGACAGACAGACAGGTGAGTCAGACATACAGGTGAGACAGACAGACAGGTGAGACAGACAGGTGAGACAGACAGGTGAGACAGACAGGTGAGACAGACGGACAGGTGAGACAGACAGGTGTATCTTCAGGATGTACTATCCTGGTATTTTGGGACACAGTCAGACAGGTGAGACAGACGGACAGGTGAGACAGACAGACAGGTGAGACAGACAGACAGGTGAGTCAGACATACAGGTGAGACAGACAGACAGGTGAGACAGACAGGTGAGACAGACGGACAGGTGAGACAGACAGGTGTATCTTCAGGATGTACTATCCTGGTATTTTGGGACACAGTCAGACAGGTGAGTCAGACGGACAGGTGAGACAGACAGACAGGTGAGACAGACAGACAGGTGAGACAGACAGGTGAGACAGACGGACAGGTGAGACAGACAGGTGTATCTTCAGGATGTACTATCCTGGTATTTTGGGACACAGTCAGACAGGTGAGTCAGACGGACAGGTGTACCTTCAGGATGTACTGTCCCTGGTACTCCTGGACACAGAGGCGGAGCTGTTGAGGTGAGAGATGCATCGATCGGCTTTTCTTCCTGATGGACTCTGCTATCAGCTGCTCAGGTAAACTGTCGTGACTCACCTGTACACAAAAACACACAATACAACATCATACCTTGTTGTTATGTTTGTTCCCGCTACATTGCTGATATCATAGAGTCATAGAGTTTATTTCTCAGATTTTTCTAGAGTTTGATATATAATTATTATTCATTTAGCTGACGCTTTTATCCAAAGCGACTTACAGCTGCTTTATATGTCAGAGGTCGAACGCCTCCGGAGCAACTAGGGGTTAAATGTCTGGCTCAGGGACACATTGGTGGATGGATCACAGTGGAAATCAAATTGTTTTTCCGGTCTCCTACAGCAAAGGCTTGTGTCTTATCCACTGCTCCATCACCACCCCCATCCATTCAGTGTCAATTTTCATTCTATCCAACAACCTTAAAGCCACCATGCGTTGGGTTTTAAATGTCCTGACTTCTCAGTGGCCTCATCAATATCATTGTTGTAGACACTGATGCAATTACCCTGTTTGGGTGTTTTGGGTCAAAACTTGTTCAATCAGGTGCTCACAGCAGACTTTACTCTACACGGAAGCTTTAGCTGAATTTTATGGGTTAAATAATAATTGTGTATAATGTAGTACAATTAGACAGATCAGGAAGACTCCCTAACGGCCGGTCAATTCCAGCCCCAACTGGCCGGTGGTTAAAGTGTTTTTATTTTTCATTTTCTCATTCTTTTATATGATCTGTGATCGAGCTGGTCAGTCGGTCAGCTGCAGCAGAACGTTGTATGTGTATCTGTTAGGCTGGGCTAAACTACCAGAGATAACCGGAGAACAGGGTGAATTTCAAAGAGCGAAAGAGTTTCAGTCCGCTCCCACACATCCTTTCATCTGACAACACACATCCAGCTTTACCTTTAGGGTGTATTTCTGTTTGGAGTTCGACGGAGACACGATCACCCAGATGGTAACAATCAACCTCCCTGCAGAGAGACAGATACAAAGAGAACAGTAGAGCATTATCCTACTTTGTAATATAACATTTCAATTTGATGTAACTGAAAGTAATTGAAATGGTAAAAAGGAATGGACAAATGGTAGCTAGCTAAAAGTTGAATTCATTAATTAAAACTTAAGGATTAAAGTGTGAAATTGTTGGGAAAAAATAATGGGAAAAAAGTTTTAAATTGTGGGTTAAAAGTAATGGATAAAAGGTTGAATTTGTTAGCTAAAAGTAATGGATAAAAGGTTGAATTTGTTAGCTAAAAGTAATGGATAAAAGGTTGAAATGGTTAAAAGTAATGGATAAAAGTTTAAAATTGTTAGCTAAAAGTAATAGATAAAATGTTGAAATGGTTAAAAGTGATGGATAAAAGGTTGAAATGGTTAAAGTGATGGATAAAAGGTTGAAATGGTTAAAGTGATGGATAAAAGGTTGAAATGGTTAAAAGTGATGGATAAAAGGTTGAAATGGTTAAAGTGATGGATAAAAGGTTGAAATGGTTAAAAGTGATGGATAAAAGATTGAAATTGTTAGGTAAAAATAATGGAAAAAGTTTTAAATTGTTACCTAAAGGTGATGGATAAAATGTTGAAATGGTTAAAAGTGATGGATAAAAGGTTAAAATTGTTAGGTAAAAATAATGGGAAAAGTTTAAAATTGTGGGTTTAAACGTAATGGATAAACCGTTGAAATAGTTAGCTAAGCTTAATATATAAAAGGTTGTAATGATCAAAAGGGGCTATACGCAGTTTTGTAATGAAATCATTTTTATTGCCTGTGTGTGAAGGGGTTATAATGTGGCAGTGGAAGTTCATTTGAGTTTCCATCATTTTGTGTAGCCCCTTTAAAAGTAATGGATAAAAGGCTGGAGCATTTAGCTTAACTCCAAGTGCTACTAGCAGTAGTTATTGCAAACTCAGAACAACTCATGGGATCTGCATAATTGACAGAAATGTCTATTTTGGATTCAAACTCTGATTTGTGTCTGGATGTGACTAGTTTGCATCCCTGGAAGTGGATGCTTGTCCTCATTTTTCATACTCAGCATTAGTGTTGTCGTCAAGACCACCCAAGCCGAGACCAAGACAAGACCAAGAGCGAGGAAGGGCGAGACCGAGTCAAGACCAAGACCAGTTCCCCACATTACATGACACACAATAAAATATGGAACAAGATCATAGGTACTTGTCAAATGTATCTGAAAGATCCGCATTCCTATAAAAACACCCACATAAAAACACTAAGAGCTGATATCAACGTAAGTATTGCGGCGAGAGGGGACAGTCGTCAACAGTGACAACACATTTTTAATTAGGGTTATAGGTTGCATTTGAAGCAAAACGTTTTACATCCAATAAAAGTTAGGATGTTAATAAATAAATCAGACATTGCACAAGCAGTTTATTGATATTTCCAAAGTTATGGTCTTGACTGGTCTTGAAATAAAATCCCGAGTCCTCAATGTCCGAGACCGAGACAAGACCTAGTACAAATGCGGTCAAGTCCGAGAGGAGACCAAGACCATCAAAAAGTGGTCTTAAGACCAATCTCAAGACCAAGACCGCTCTCGAGTACTACAACACTGCTCAGCATTGATTTGTTTAGTTGTTTCTCCTTTTTTGCTTTTGGTTAGCAGTTTTTCTTTGTTTGTGGGGGTACAAAATGGAATTTGAAATAGTTGACTTTACAACAAGTCTCACCTTTGAAAACATGCACGAAAGGCAGATTTGGTTTTGTTTGCATATTTGTTTGAGATCTCTGTCCCATTATACACATACAAGGCAGAGATCAAAATGATCAGACTTTGTGGAAAAGAGGATTGGTTGGTACAACAAGGCCTCAGACCTGAGGAGGGTTTACATTTCAAATTGGAGGTGGCAGCTGCCAGGCGGACATGGAGCAGAGGCTCCCACTGTCCCAGCATAGATCTAAACCTTTCTTGTGCCTGGGGCCCTCGATTAATACCCCACCTATGATTCTACTGTTTATGAACCGTGAAGTCAAACAGGGTTAGTACCTTTGTCCAGCTTGCTGTAGATGTGCTGTGGGAGTTGGGGGCTGGATTCCACATTGGGGGGGTAAACGTAGAGCGCTTGGCTGTGGGCCCCTCCCCCTTCCCTCTCCTCCATGGCCTCTCTGCACACGCTCAGTATGGAGCGGCGGAAGTCCTGAATCTCCGGGTCCTTCATCATTTCAAACTCACAGACCGGCATCCCGATGGCAAATCCTGCAAACAGGGACATTTTAGTGTGACTGTGGTGGTGTTGGGCGGGGGGGGGGGGGTCAGTTTAATGTGTTTTTTGCCCTTTTGTTCTGTAAAGAAACCAGACTACCTCCCTTTAACTAACCCTGTAACAAAAGCGGTTTATCCCTGTTTGGCCCTGTTTGTTTGTATTTGCATTAGAGCCAGTTAGCCCCCTTTGTCTTAATGTCTTTTTGAAAGAGTTTGGTGAGTGACATTAGCATCGAGGTTTTTGGCCGACAAAACAACGTTTGGTGACACGGTATATATAATGGCAATTTTTCCTTGCTTCATCTTTAGCTTTGTTTCCAATCTCTTTGCCATCATGCACAGGTAGGAGTGAAGTTTTTACAGATCAACATACCGGTTCATTTCTTATCTTGTTTCCAGTTGTTTGCGTGTCTTCTGCTCTGTGGTCTGGTGAGAACAGTTTGTGCTCCCCCTACCTGTGCCTCCCACTTCCTGTCACCTATGCCCTCTATGTACAACCATGTCCATCTAATCGCCGCCACCCAGTGTCCAAAACACTAATATAAATACATTCAAACTAAATAAAAATCAAGCCAACAATAAACATAATTGGCTCCTACAGTATTGACTGAGGATATCTGAGGAGATGTTTGTTGACAGACCAATGGCTGTCCAGGCGTTTCATGACGGGTGATGACACGTTCGGTGAGGTGATTCTTACCTATCTCACGGTTCAGGATCTTCTCCTCCCGGTTGCCGAGCGGTTCGATGACCTTCAGGATGGGATGAAACAGTCGCAGGTCGCATAGCCGCCTAGTCTCATCGTAAAACTCCTCCCTCTCCGCCTCCTGGGTCACGCCCACAAAGATGTAGCTTGACTCCTCCTGGCCAATCAGAGAGCAGAGATTATTACAACTGTTCCAACCAGTAATGCTGAGAGGCAGAGTCAAAGGTCAAACAGTGATGCACCTGCAGCAGGTGGTAGAGCGGGTACTTTCTGGCCTCAGTGAAGAGCTGCTGCTTGATGCTGATGAGAGGAGTTTCCCTGAGACACTCCAGACTCACCATCATCCCTGAAACACACGGACACACCATGAGAGGACAGAACCGAACAGAGGACAACAGAACAGAACAGAACAAAGTTGTACCGTTGGGTAGGCAGCAGTCCACCTGGATGCGGGGGGGCATCAAGTGGAGCCCCCATAGCTCCCCTGATGACGGCCTGGGTACCATGGTAACCACCAATCACAAGCTGCCTCACCTCAGCACTGGGCTACCTGGACAGACAGACAGCAAGGTGAAACCACACAGGTCGTCTTCAGCCCTGATCGGCACTAAAGCTGGTCCTGGTCAAGAGCCTTTCTGGCCTCGATGACCCTTCCTTGAGATAATCAGTCCTATTTGGACCCTTTTCTCCTCCATAGACTGTGAAGAGGAACCATATTAGCACTATTTGACCCTGCAATCAACCCTTTATGAACTGGAGAACTTTGGCCCTCTTTGGTCTCATTCAGACCAGTTGGGCTATCATTGGACCTGCGATGAACCCTGTATGACCTGGAACACTTTGGCCCTCGTCGGTCTCATTCAGACCAGTTGGGCTATCATTGGACCTGCGATGAACCCTGTATGACCTGGAACACTTTGGCCCTCGTCGGTCTCATTCAGACCAGTTGGGCTATCATTGGACCTGCGATGAACCCTGTATGACCTGGAACACTTTGGCCCTCTTTGGTCTCATTCAGACCAGTTGGGCTATCATTGGACCTGCGATGAACCCTGTATGACCTGGAACACTTTGGTCCTCGTTGGTCTCATTCAGACCAGTTGGGCTATCATTGGACCTGCGATGAACCCTGTATGACCTGGAACACTTTGGCCCTCTTTGGTCTCATTCAGACCAGTTGGGCTATCATTAGACCTGCGATGAACCCTGTATGACCTGGAACACTTTGGCCCTCGTTGGTCTCATTCAGACCAGTTGGGCTATCATTGGACCGGTGATGAACCCTGTATGACCTGGAACACTTTGGTCCTCTTTGGTCTCATTCAGACCAGTTGGGCTATCATTGGACCTGCGATGAACCCTGTATGACCTGGAACACTTTGGCCCTCGTTGGTCTCATTCAGACCTCTTTGAAGTCCTGTTTAATCCTGCTTGGAACCAGTTTAGCTACCTTTGACCCTGTTTGGCACTTGTGTGGGCAACAGCGAGCCCCTGAGTGTCCGACCAAGTGTCCAAGCTCCATGACACTACTTCATATTTGTAGAGACCGGCCAAACAGGAGAAAGTAAGCAAGGTAGTTAGAAAACCTGCTGAGGTCTGAAAACATGAGTCTGTCAAGCATAACATAGTCCCGACCAATCGGAACTCCATTCAGATAACATGCATTTTAAAAGTTGTTTGCTTGTCAGACAGACCTGACAAAGCATCAGTTCAGACTTTTTACAAATCAGCATCCCGATGTATTTCAGCATCATTCTGATTATTGTGATTAAATCACAGCAAAATCAGTTTGTTTTGGGTTCAAACTGCTGGAGTAAACGAGATTATGGTTCTCAGGTTGTGTTTTTAACGAGAGTAGTTCATGAGAGCAGTCTTAGGCCTGCTGGAGTCAGTGCAGCCCAACCTGGCCCTGGATGGCCCTGCCTCAGAACCAGTTCATGGATGTCCAGCCCTGTTTCAGCTGAGCTCGGATTAAGCATCAAGCCCCTCCTGAGCAGAGAACGGTGAAAACCAAATCAGAACCACAGACAACAGCGCCCCATGACGTTACAGGTTCCTTGTAGCTCTGCAAGGTCCAGTATTGGTCCCAAGTAGACCACCCGCCTGGAGGTGCCAAATAAGGGCAGCAGTTTAGTTTCTTTTGGCCCCCGACTGATTCACCTTGTTCTGGACCCAGTTCGGGCCTCTTTGTCTCTGGAGCATCTTGTTCTCAGTTTCACCAAACTTCATGTTTCCAAAGGAGAAATTCACATTTTCACAAACTTTGTTTCATCAAAGATTCAGTCATGTGGACATGTGGACTGTTTCTGTCATTCCTAAAACCTGTGAACGAACCATGTGAGAGACATTTTAAAGTCACACATTCACATGTAACAACACGAGTCTCACATTTACCCATTAATGCTGTACGTTGGCTCTTACTGGTGTCTGTTGTCACGTGTAGATCTC
>NC_060161.1:35538142-35538468 GCF_021292245.1 Micropterus dolomieu
GTGGGCTACGGTCTACGGTACGCGGCTTCACGTGGGCTATGGTCTACGATACGCGGCTACACGTGGGATACGGTCTACGGTACGCGGCTACACGTGGGCTACGGTCTACGATACGCAACTGCACGTGGGATACGGTCTACGGTACGCGGCTGCACGTGGGCTACGGTACGGGGCTACACGTGGGCTACGGTCTACGGTACGCGGCTGCACGTGGGATACGGTCTACGGTACGCGGCTGCACGTGGGCTACGGTCTACGATACGCGGCTGCACGTGGGCTACGGTCTACGATACGCGGCTGCACGTGGGCTACGGTCTACGGTACGC
>NC_060161.1:35538568-35539861 GCF_021292245.1 Micropterus dolomieu
GTCTACGATACGCGGCTGCACGTGGGCTACGGTCTACGATACGCGGCTGCACGTGGGCTACGGTCTACGGTACGCGGCTGCACGTGGGCTACGGTATGGGGCTACACGTGGGCTACGGTACGCAGCTGCACGTGGGCTACGGTCTACGGTACGCGGCTGCACGTGGGCTACGGTACGGGGCTACACGTGGGCTACGGTACGCGGCTGCACGTGGGCTACGGTACGCGGCTGCACGTGGGCTACGGTACGGGGCTACACGTGGGCTACAGTCTACGGTACGCGGCTACACGTGGGCTGCGGTCTACGGTACGCGGCTGCACGTGGGCTGCGGTCTACGGTACGCGGCTGCACGTGGGCTACGGTCTACGGTACGCGGCTGCACGTGGGCTACGGTCTACGGTACGCGGCTACACGTGGGCTACGGTCTACGGTACGCGGCTACACGTGGGCTACGGTCTACGGTACGCGGCTACACGTGGGCTACGGTCTACGGTACGCGGCTGTAATAATAATAAAATAATAAATGTTTAAATAGTGATGTTTTTATGTGTTTTTATATGTTTTTATACTGATATAATAATAATAAAATAATAAATGTTTAAATAGTGATGTTTTTATATGTTTTTACATGTTTTTATAATGATATAATAATAATAAAATAATAAATGTTTAAATAGTGATGTTTTTATGTGTCTTTATATGTTTTTATACTGATATAATAATAATAAAATAATAAATGTTTAAATAGTGATGTTTTTATGTGTTTTTATATGTTTTTATACTGATATAATAATAATAAAATAATAAATGTTTAAATAGTGATGTTTTTATGTGTTTTTACATGTTTTTATAATGAAATAATAATAATAAAATAATAAATGTTTAAATAGTGATGTTTTTATGTGTTTTAACATGTTTTTATAATGATATAATAATAATAAAATAATAAATGTTTAAATAGTGATGTTTTTATGTGTTTTTACATGTTTTTATAATGATATAATAATAAAATAATAATAATAAAATAATAAATGTTTAAATAGTGATGTTTTTATGTGTTTTTACATGTTTTTATAATGAAATAATAATAATAAAATAATAAATGTTTAAATAGTGATGTTTTTATGTGTTTTTACATGTTTTTATAATGAAATAATAATAATAAAATAATAAATGTTTAAATAGTGATGTTTTTATGTGTTTTAACATGTTTTTATAATGATATAATAATAATAAAATAATAAATGTTTAAATAGTGATGTTTTTATGTGTTTTTACATGTTTTTATAATGA
>NC_060161.1:35539961-35547997 GCF_021292245.1 Micropterus dolomieu
ATGTGTTTTTACATGTTTTTATAATGAAATAATAATAATAAAATAATAAATGTTTAAATAGTGATGTTTTTATGTGTTTTTACATGTTTTTATAATGAAATAATAATAATAAAATAATAAATGTTTAAATAGTGATGTTTTTATGTGTTTTTACATGTTTTTATAATGATATAATAATAAAATAATAATAATAAAATAATAAATGTTTAAATAGTGATGTTTTTATGTGTTTTTACATGTTTTTATAATGAAATAATAATAATAAAATAATAAATGTTTAAATAGTGATGTTTTTATGTGTTTTTACATGTTTTTATAATAAAATAATAATAATAAAATAATAAATGTTTAAATAGTGATGTTTTTATGTGTTTTAACATGTTTTTATAATGATATAATAATAATAAAATAATAAATGTTTAAATAGTGATGTTTTTATGTGTTTTTACATGTTTTTATAATGAAATAATAATAATAAAATAATAAATGTTTAAATAGTGATGTTTTTATGTGTCTTTACATGTTTTTATAATGATATAATAATAATAAAATAATAAATGTTTAAATAGTGATGTTTTTATGTGTTTTAACATGTTTTTATAATGATATAATAATAATAAAATAATAAATGTTTAAATAGTGATGTTTTTATAGGTCTTGTGAGACAAAGAAGATTTTCTAGCCATCAGCTGAACAATAAAGTTGTATTGTATTCTGTTGTATTTTGATGGTGGGGGAACCTGGAGACAGAGAGACACCACACAGACCGGGACCTTCTCGCTCTGAGGTCAACACGCCGCCCTGGTGATGTCACATGTTTACATGTTTGTGTCCACAGGAAGCTAAACGATCAGCTGATCAACAGAACAAGATCAAGATTAGGATTTGATCTGGAGGGTGAAGACAACACCTCCTCCTCCTCCTCCTCGTCTCCTTGTATCCTCTCTCCTCGCCCCCCCCTCTCTTCCTCATGACCTCAGACTGTGATATGGTTGCCATGACGACAGCAGTGGGAGCATCAGTGGGATGAAAGAGAGAGAGAGGGTCCTCTTTGTTCTGTCACTCACCTCAGCTCGAGGCTGCCGGTCCAGCGGCGCCCGTCTCCAATCATAGCGTCTCTCTGACCGTCTGTCTGTCTGTCTTCCTGTCTGACCGCCTGTCTTCCTGCCTGTCTTCCTGCCTGTCCTCTTCTGTCTTTGTCTCCTCTTAAGCTTCAGCCAGTGGATCCATCAGTCACCGCCCCGCTGATTCTGATGAACACAAAGACAGAGTCCGTTACTACAGCCGGCTACCGTCCAGACCAGAGACCAGAGTCCAGAGTCCAGAGACCCGTCTGTCTAACCGTGTGTCAGTGTGATCCTGTAGCAGCAGGGGGAAGCTGCTGCTCGCCGGCAGCCGCAGAACAATGTGCTGGAGGAGGAAGGGGGGGGGGGGGCTCATCCTCTTCCTCTCTTAAAGGGCCAGCAGCCTCACATAGCGCTGCACACTGTGGGCCCTTTCTCCATCTGTACTCACGTGAAACATCATCTTTCTTGGACTGTCCCAATACACAAGTTTGCATTTTGGCAAGAAGGGTTAAAATTATGTGTTCTTGACCAGAAGACATCTGGCTCCTGCTGTACGGAAACATTCTGTAAAAAACTGGTCTTGTGAACGTAAAAATAAACGTAGTATCCTTATTTTTGCCCAAATAAACCGTGAAAGATTCTGAGCTTCTTTGATTTGGGGGATAAAGCCTGGCTGTTATATTAGAGCTCTGCAGGCGGCCTCTGTGCTGGAAACCCGGTCTCAGTCCCGAGTCGTCATATGGACGCATGGTCAAGACCTTTAGTCGGATCGCTATAGCGCCAGAGTTCGGCGCAGTGGGGGAAGCCCTGTTGCGTCAGGTCCATGATATTTAACAGGAAAGACTAAGTAAGGAGGTGCTTGGGGTGGATGGAGGGCCAGAACCCGGACTTTGAACCAGGAGACCGGCGTTCGTGTCCCGTGTGAAACAAAAAGTCAACGTTAAATGTTTTTATTTAGGCAAGTTACATAAATTGACGTTAGTGACGTTACGTGTTAACTGACGTACGTAGTTATTTTAACCCAAACCAGGATCTTTTCCGAACCTCATCCGAGTACTTTCTGTGCCTAAAACTAACCAAACTGCCACGTGTCACGACTGTAATAATGCTAGGATGATGATGATAATGATGTTCGGAAACGCCAGTGTTTTATTTTGAAAGTCTAGTATTGATAACTTTACCGGAAGGTGTATATTTGTCGTTGCTAAGCATTAATAACTTGACGACAATAAATGAGGGGTACCCAGGTTGTTAAAACAGCCTCGACCACGAGTATGTGACGAGTCGGGCGTGAGAACGTATTGGTGTAAACGCTGTAAGTTAAAACCTACGTGGCAATAAACCTGATTCTGAGCTTCTTGTCTGCTGGCTGTTATATTAGAGCTCTGCAGGCGGCCTCTCTGCTGGGAGAAGTACTTTATTCTTCCAAGAACGACTAGCAAGAAGGTTCTCCCCAAGAACACAAGAGTGCACTTTGCATTCTTGGTTTTAAGAAACACCGTGTCCAGTGGACACACCAGCCACGGGGAAGACTTCTGATCCGGCCGTTGACCACGAGCGTCAGAAGAGTCTCACCTGTGCTAAGGAGAAACAGAACTGGATCGGTGCTCAGTGGTCCAAAGTCCTCTTTTCAGATGAAATCCAGGTCCCGGAGTCTGGAGGATGAGCGAGGACCAGTGGGGTGTCATGTCCTCTGCAGATGTTGGTCCACCGGGTTTCCTCAAGTCCAGAGTCAAAGCAGCGTCTACCAGGAGACTTTGGAGACTTCACGCTTCATCTGCTGACCAGCTTTACGGAGACACTGGTTTCCTTTTCCAGCAGGACTTGGTCCAGAAGGCCAAAATCCACAAGGAGCTGGTTTGCTGACCATGGTGCTGCTGTGCTTGACTGGCCAGCTAGCTCACATAGAGAATCTGAGGGGTTCAGGTCAAGAGGAAAGTGAAAATTACAAAGTATTAAAAACGCTGACTCGCCATTTAACAAGGTGTTCATTTTATTTCATATTTTTTCAATGTGAAAATCCTGTTTGTGTGGTATTGGATAAATATCCTGTCATGTCTCAACACTGAAAATAAACTCAGAATCTTACAAAAATCTGTTTGGCAAGATGGAAAATTAAGATTTGCAAAGTTTTAAAAACATAAAATCTCTCTCAAACTCTCTTATGTTGTTTTTGAGTTTCTGCCAAATTCAAGACTTGGGCCAGAAAGCTTGAACTTTTATTATCAACAGAAATAGACACCAGTTAGAGTCAGAGATCGATGTTCTGTTACCAGAACAGAGACCCGAGTCGACATGAAGCCATGTAACTGACTTTCACCTCCTTTTATAGCTCTGGTTCTAAACGTTATATAATCTCCTGGCTCTCTTTCCTGCTGATCTGGATCTGGGAAAGTCCCAAATATTTGGATGTCTCTCTTTTCTCATTGCTTTCCAACCTTTCGGTGGGTTTTTATTTATCTCTGATTGTCCCCTCTCTGTTGTGGTGGCAGCCCGGCTGACGGTGAGTGTCCTGGTTATGTTTCTGCTTTCTGCTTGGTTTTCTGTGTCCTGCCTGCCTCCCTGTGTTTTCTCCCCTGTGTTTTCTCCCCTGTGTTTTCTCCCTGTGTTTTCTCCCCTGTGTTTTCTCCCTGTGTTTTCTCCCCTGTGTTTTCTCCCTGTGTTTTCTCCCTGTGTTTTCTCCCCTGTGTTTTCTCCCCTGTGTTTTCTCCCCTGTGTTTTCTCCCCTGTGTTTTCTCCCTGTGTTTTCTCCCCTGTGTTTTCTCCCCTGTGTTTTCTCCCCTGTGTTTTCTCCCCTGTGTTTTCTCCTCCTTCTCTCCCTCTGCTCCTGAGTCCAGCCAACGACACCTCGTCAGCCTGCCACACCTGCCAGTCATCACCTCATCCCTGCCTGTGTTTCAACCCCGGCTCTCCACACCTCTCTTGCTTGATCGTCGTTGCTCCACACCCGGTGCCACCTCCACGTTCAGGCTCTCATGTTTCTAGGTTTTTCTCACATTTTCCCTGTGCTTTGTCTCTCTGTCTGTTTCCCTCCCAGGTTCACTCACCCTCGTCCTCCGTTCAGTCGGCCGGGCTCATCCACCGGTCCTCTCCTCCTCGCGCTTCCCCCACGGCGTCCTCCCTGTTCTCCCTCGCCTCCTCGGCCCCGGTGTCCCCCGGCTCCCTGGTCTCCAGTCCCTCTACCCTTTTTTCCCTCAATAAGCCTCCTTCCCTCTGAGTGCTGCGTTTGGGTCCCACACCACCCCCGTAACAGTTAATGTGGGTTTAATCAGATGCAATAAGCAAAGGACCAGTAAGAAAGTGATTCACCACCAACTGCCTTAAACCCTTGACTTTACATTATTCATCATTTGAGTTCAGTCGGGGAATAAAAACCCATAAAATTTATTGTGTTTGGCCTCGTCATTCCTGGCCCCGCCCCTTTTTCAGGACACTGTATTTTAAAGATAATTCTGACTCCTCAAACACTAGAAAGATGGAAACCAGATGTTTTCCTGCTATTTGAGGACTCGTTGGCCAACATGTGAGGAACAGGACTCAGTTTTCAGTTGTTCGGCATTTATTGACTGGACGAATGACGTCCTGTAAAGGGAGGAGCGAGAGTGTTCTGGGAGGACCATGAAGAGCTTGATTTTCTGGACTGCGTCACTTCATCCTGCTGTGCAGCCTTTTAACTACTAAACCCTCCAAATGCGTCAGTTTGCTTCCCTTTCAGTGTGTAAATCTTCCCTTCAGTCCTTGTTCTTTTCCTTCCTCCCTCTCTTTGTCCTTCTGCCCTCTGTCCATGTAACTGCGCTTCAGAGAGACACAGTCGCGCTATCTACACTTCTAAATAGTTTTACGGTATAGTGTGCGAGTGCCGATAAGGACATCATGTTGCATTAAAGTGCATCCTGTAAAATGAAGAATCTGTACTCGAACGGCGAGGTTGTTTAAACATTTCTATATTTTGTACTAATTCTCATTATTGTATGTATTTCAACAGAGGATCTTAATAAAAAAATATAACGTACACTACTTTGAGCTCCTTCAGCCCACGAGCCTCAAAGCGCTTTGGAGGCTCATTTGTGCTGTCAAGTTCCACCACAGCACCGAACTGACGGATTTTTGCTCTTTATATCAGAGACATTTAATTATGAGTAGTGTAAATAGTGTGTTAATACTTCTACAGTTCTGCATCTGTTCTTTTATATTCCTTCGGGCTGCTATGTCGACCGGCCCATTTCCCCGACGGGGGATTAATAAAGTTCTATCTTATCTTTTTCTTGCTCTTTCACTAAATTTCACATTTTTTGAGAATCACTTGGCAAGACCATGTTCAGTGCTGTAGATTCAGTCTTCACAATTCCTACAAATATTCCAATCAAATTGTAAACAGTTGATATGGCAAACACCGTATTATTTTTGTACAGTATTTGACTGCAGCATTATTTTATAATTAGTTAATATATTTAAAGCCCATACATAGTGAATTAGACATATTAAAAAATTCAATAAAAATAATAGTCAAATTGGTTTCAGCAGATCCCACCACATTCTTGTAAAACATGTCCTAACGTGACTATTTTCAAGTTATTTGACAGCAGCATTATTTCAGAATTAAATATCACAGTCTGAACCTTTTCGCATACACAGCAAATTAGACTTAAAATTTAATAAAAAATAGAATCAATTTGTTTTAACCAAACTCCAATGTATTCTTGTAAAACATGTCCTCTGTTACTATTTTCAAGTTATTTGACTTTAGCATGATTTATTAATTAAATATTCCCCTCAGTGCCAATCCAAAAGCAAAACTCACTCTCTCTCTTTCTCTCTTCTGTAATTTCACCATTTTGCAGGTTCCATATGACACTGGGACATGTCAGGGTTTGTGTTTCAACATCTGTCAAATTTCCCGTCAGAGGTGTGAGGGAGCAGCCAGATGTCTGACACCGGCCCAGGTGGTGGACGTCTGACCCAGCAGAATCCTTCACAGCACCGTCTTTCTGTCTTCTTTCAATAAATACCAAAGACAACGTGTGCTGTTATCCATTTGTTTGTTCAAGTCTGCATCTGCACCCTTTCCAGGACAGAAGGCAAACACAGTTAAACTGCCGTCCACCTGTAAACAGAGATAACGTTTCTAAGAAAAGCAGCTGATCTCATGAAACATTTCACATGGCTCTCCGTTCAGCTGTCAGCCTGAGGCCCTGGAGAACTGCTTAATAGTCTGCAACACCAAAGGGCTTAGATTTTCATTCAAAATCTACTCTGTCAAAAACCAACAATGGAACCGCCCCACCTGGTCCACACAGGTTAAGAGCCTCGGTGTAATATTGGACAGTACCCTCTCTTTCTCCAGCCACATCAATAACCTTTTTCCACATACGAAACATCTCCAGACTACGCCCTGCTCTAACTCAACACTCAACGGAAGTCCTAGTAAATGCCTTGGTCACATCGCACATCGATTACTGCAATGCAATTTTAGCGGGAATCCCGAACAAACTTATTCACCGACTGCTACTCATCCAAAATGCTTCTTGTTGTAAGGTGACCTTGAGCGCCATGAAAGGTGCCATCAAATAAAATGTATTTTTAATATTATTGTAGAATCTGAAATAAAAGGATGTCCTTTAGTCTCTTATTCTACCAGTCTGTAGGACAGGGCTCCTACTCTTTTCACCTCCGTCCTGAAAAACTATTTGAACCGTCCTGAAGTGAATGTCAGCCGTCCCAAAATCAAAATGTTGTTTCTGTACTTAGTGGTTAGCTGTTAGTCACATAATAAAAACACTATAATTAAAATGTTGATGAAATATATTATTATATTTATCAGATTCAATTCAAAGTAGTTATCTGTAAACAGGTAAAAAACAGATTTCAGACAAAATCACAGGAGTTAAATACTTTTTTGTTTTCATGCAGGACAAACCTTTTTTTTACACGTAGGAAAATTAAGAGAAAAATAGATACAGCTAAAAACAATTTTGAGTTGGTTGTATTAAACAATAACAAATAAATACTAGTGACTACATATCTCAGTGTGGTAATGTGTCATAGCTGATCATCTGGAAACGTGTTTTTAACAGAACTTCTCTGGAACCCAGAATATGGGAGAAATTCAGGCACTTGAAAATCAAAACATACATGTGAGTTCATCTCTTTACACTTCATACAGACGACTGTAACTCTGATATTTATTTAGATTATTAATAGTTAAAGTCAGTCAGACATGTTCAGCAGCAGACTGAGTTCATCTCTTTACACTTCATACAGACGACTGTAACTCTGATATTTATTTAGATTATTAATAGTTAAAGTCAGTCAGACATGTTCAGCAGCAGCAGGCTGAGTTCATCTCTTTACACTTCATACAGACGACTGTAACTCTGATATTTATTTAGATTATTAATAGTTAAAGTCAGTCAGACATGTTCAGCAGCAGCAGGCTGAGTTCATCTCTTTACACTTCATACAGACGACTGTAACTCTGATATTTATTTAGATTATTAATAGTTAAAGTCAGTCAGACATGTTCAGCAGCAGCTCTCTTGTTTCCTGCTTTAAATAAATCCTCTCAGACAGAACTTGGTGATCAATGAAACATTTATTACAGGACATGAAACAGGTTTAAATCTATATTATTGTGAAAGGAGGAGGTGAAACCAATGAACTCCAGCTGCTGAACACACAGCATCATAAACGCTTTGTAAGACAGACAGCAGTTCTGGATGCCATCAACGCTCAATGAGAGAAAGACTTTTACACTGTTAGAAGAACAGCAACCTGAGTTAGGTCTCTGCAGGCTCAGAGGAAGTGATGCAGTTCACAAACCTTTACAATCCTCAGTCTGACCTCCTCCTCCACGCTCGCTGACCGCAGCCTCTCTGGCTCGGACTGGAAAACTGTGTGGCTACATTGGTTTTATATGTTTTGAGTGATCTAGTCTTAAATTTCACCAGAAGGTCAAGAACATGTTTTCTG
>NC_060161.1:35548097-35550913 GCF_021292245.1 Micropterus dolomieu
GAGTTCATCTCTTTACACTTCATACAGACGACTGTAACTCTGATATTTATTTAGATTATTAATAGTTAAAGTCAGTCAGACATGTTCAGCAGCAGCAGACTGAGTTCATCTCTTTACACTTCATACAGACGACTGTAACTCTGATATTTATTTAGATTATTAATAGTTAAAGTCAGTCAGACATGTTCAGCAGCAGCTCTCTTGTTTCCTGCTTTAAATAAATCCTCTCAGACAGAACTTGGTGATCAATGAAACATTTATTACAGGACATGAAACAGGTTTAAATCTATATTATTGTGAAAGGAGGAGGTGAAACCAATGAACTCCAGCTGCTGAACACACAGCATCATAAACGCTTTGTAAGACAGACAGCAGTTCTGGATGCCATCAACGCTCAATGAGAGAAAGACTTTTACACTGTTAGAAGAACAGCAACCTGAGTTAGGTCTCTGCAGGCTCAGAGGAAGTGATGCAGTTCACAAACCTTTACAATCCTCAGTCTGACCTCCTCCTCCACGCTCGCTGACCGCAGCCTCTCTGGCTCGGACTGGAAAACTGTGTGGCTACATTGGTTTTATATGTTTTGAGTGATCTAGTCTTAAATTTCACCAGAAGGTCAAGAACATGTTTTCTGGCTAAACAAACACTTTAAATCAAACATCTAATGCTTACAGAACTCTCACATTTCTCTATCAAAGGTCGCTCTTAGTAAAATGAATTAGGGACTTTCTAAAGCAGCTCTTTGTGCAGGTGGCCTTTTACCATCTTCCTGTATTCAGTCACTCTTATTAGAAAGGTTTCACATCCCACCTCCACTTCTACTGCGAGACGCCTGTATGTGGGTGTTGCTTTAAGAACAGCCTGGAATCGTACCAAACACCTGGAATTGAAGGCCGTACATTCCTGTAAGAGCAGCATTCAGTCCAGTTAATGAATAAGTTGTAGCCGTTGCAGTCCCACCTCCAGTCATCTGCAGCCTGTAGCCCTCTGAGATAAATTGATTCTGGCTGTTCCTGTTTCTACAACAGAAAGCTGTCCAGTAATAACTGGGAACATTCACTCTACGATTCATACTGATGTTCCCTGGAATGACCCCAGTAACCACATGGGCTGTGTTTGCGCTACACACTGTTTTAATACTCTGATCTACTATCCTCTCCACCTGGTTGAACCACCGTCTGTTGTCTTCTCCTGTCTGTGGAGCAGCGTTGGTGAGGGTGTAGGTGGACTCGGTCTGGTCCTGCTTACAGTTGTGGCATTTGGGGTACAGGTGACCCCTGTTGTAACCTGACTTTGCATAGTCCTGGTTAACAGCCTGATGTGGAAGCATTAATATGTTTCCATCAGTGGTCATCTCTGGCAGGTTCACGCCATCGAGCTGCGGTTCAGATTGCAGACAGAAGAGGGCAGGAGAGAGTCAGAAAGGTCAGATGTGTTCTACACTTTGTTGAATTTTACCTCTATGAATCATTGGTGGAGTAAAGCAGGTGGTCATTACTGGTAGTGGAAACACGCATCTCCAGGTTATATCAGCACTAACAAGATAAAGCAGGAAACAAAACAAAACATGGTAACAAACCCACCTGAGGCTCGATCAGCCATGTGTGTGGGCCCGTTGGGGCGTACCCAGAATAGATGTAGGCAGAGTACACAGGGATCCTGTTCTGAGTGTCGTAGAGAGTGGCGTACCTGTACTGGTTCCCGTACCTCTGACAGATCTGCTGGTACCTTGAAGCTGACCCCACTACAGTGGGAGGGATGGGTCTGATATTCTGGTCCTTTATGAAGAAGCCAGGACAAGTTACAGCGAAGGAGGCGACGACCTCCCCCTCCACCAATGAGACGAGACCCAGCAGCAGCAGACCAATCAGCTTCATGATGGTGACGAGGATGAAGAGCAGTGTTTTCTCTCAGCTCAGAGGAGAGTGAGGAGAGCGAGGAGAGCGAGGAGAGCGAGCGAGGAGAGCGAGGAGAGCGAGGAGAGCGAGCAGAGCGAGGAGAGCGAGGAGAGCGAGGAGAGCGAGGAGAGCAGCTCAGAGCGCTGCTTTATATACTCTCACACACACAGGAACACACACACACACACACAGGAACACACACACACACACAGGAACACACACACACACACCCTTTTGTGAGTGTCAGTTACAGTAAATGTATTTGTATTTCCTCCTTGTCTTGTTTACTGTAAATGTATTTCCTCCTTGTCTTGTTTACTGTATTTGTATTTGTATTTCCTCCTTGAAATATTTTCTGTCTAGAAGACGTTCACCATCACCAAGAAGGGAATCAGACTTATCATGTTAACAAAGGCACGCCTGTGTGTGTGCACGTTCAACCGAAGTGCATGACTGTAGAAAAGTTTTCTGATTTCCATGAGCTGTAAGCTGCAACCATCAAGATTAAAACAAAGAAAGGATTGAAATATTGGACTTCACGTGTAAAGAAACTAGAAAAGGTTTCTGATTTCCATGAGCTGTAAGCTGCAACCATCAAGATTAAAACAAAGAAAGGATTGAAATATTGGACTTCACGTGTAAAGAAACTAGAAAAGGTTTCTGATTTCCATGAGCTGTAAGCTGCAATCATCAAGATTAAAACAAAGAAAGGATTGAAATATTGGACTTCACGTGTAAAGAAACTAGAAAAGGTTTCTGATTTCCATGAGCTGTAAGCTGCAACCATCAAGATTAAAACAAAGAAAGGATTGAAATATTGGACTTCACGTGTAAAGAAACTAGAAAAGGTTTCTGATTTCCATGAGCTGTAAGCTGCAACCATCAAGATTAAAACAAAGAAAGGATTGAAATATTGGA
>NC_060161.1:35551013-35555716 GCF_021292245.1 Micropterus dolomieu
CTGATTTCCATGAGCTGTAAGCTGCAACCATCAAGATTAAAACAAAGAAAGGATTGAAATATTGGACTTCTCGTGTAAAGAAACTAGAAAAGGTTTCTGATTTCCATGAGCTGTAAGCTGCAATCATCAAGATTAAAACAAAGAAAGGATTGAAATATTGGACTTCTCGTGTAAAGAAACTAGAAAAGGTTTCTGATTTCCATGAGCTGTAAGCTGCAATCATCAAGATTAAAACAAAGAAAGGATTGAAATATTGGACTTCTCGTGTAAAGAAACTAGAAAAGGTTTCTGATTTCCATGAGCTGTAAGCTGCAACCATCAAGATTAAAACAAAGAAAGGATTGAAATATTGGACTTCTCGTGTAAAGAAACTAGAAAAGGTTTCTGATTTCCATGAGCTGTAAGCTGCAACCATCAAGATTAAAACAAAGAAAGGATTGAAATATTTGACTTCACGTGTAAAGAAACTAGAAAAGGTTTCTCGTCTCCTGTTTCTCTGCCTCCGTCTCCTCCTTAAGGTTTGTCCCTGAGCGTCATGGATCCAAATACACGCCATTAAGGATCAAGGATTTAGCGACCTCCCCCTCCACCAATGAGACGAGACCCAGCGGCAGCAGACCAATCAGCTTCATGATGGTGATGAGGATGAAGAGCAGTGTTTTCTCTCAGCTCAGAGGAGAGTGAGGTATGAGAGGCCGTTTAGGGTGAAACCACCGAAATACAGACACACGCACTGAAAACGGGCACATACACAGTAAAAGCTTCCACAGCCTGTGAGTAAAATAACTTTCATTGTAACAGGAAAGTTTCAGAGCTGCTACTCCACCGCGTTGTCCTGCCAAACATGATTGGGCCTATTAGTATTCATTTTAGCTGGACTTTAGCATGTGGACAGACATTTGTCTCTGCTAACATTAATGATGTTTCTAACTTTTTCAGGATAACCCAATAGACACTATACTGAACTGTGGGTTTAGGATTGAATTGGCGAGGAATTGCTTCACTGTATGGGATCGATCGGCGCACTTTATTTTGTCACAGACAGCGTCTTAGTATCCCATCACAGGATTACACACCACTGTCAGATGAGACTTTGACGTCGGTTGTTGGGCAAATTTTACTCAATACACCTAATGCCGGAGAAACGTTTGTTTCTCGCTCCAGAGGAATACGCGTTCAGCGTTGGGAAATGGACCCAATCCGGCGAAGCTTTCGTCGTAGTCAAGCCGTTCGACGTAGAATCTACCACGTAGGGGGACCTAATGAGTTATGGGAAATATTTAGATAAACAGAAAATCATGTTGCCTAGTGTGTGATTATTTAGAAGAATTTAAGTGAATTCCCAAGTGACGTCACGCTTACATCATAGCTTACCTTTCTTCCGACAGGCATATCAACGGAAACCATAAACTCGTCAGCTGGAGAATGGTGTTCCACGGCTGTGTCGACGGATACAGTCGCACGATTATAGACCTGGAAAGCCTCAACAACATCAGGGCTTCCAGTGTTCTACAACTATTCCAGGAAGGAGTTCGAAACTTTGGATACATGCTCAGGCAAAGAGGACTAAACAGCTGTAGCGTAAGAACAGGTCGCAGTATTGAAAGACTTTGGGCTGAGCTTAATCGTGTTGTTTCATTCCATCACTCTGACCTGTTTACGCAGAATGAATTTATACTTGATTCACTGTCTGAGCTCCACATGTTTAGTTTGCACTATATTTACCTGCCTCTGATCCAACGAGCTGCCAGGGAGTTTCGAGACCAATGGCCAATAACCATGCACCGAGAGACACATGACACCTTTACAGCTGTGGCATAGAGGTGTGATTACCCAACAGTATTTTTTTCAGTCACTGATCACAGTGGACTTGCCTGAGCTTCAACTTAATAACAATGTTGAGATTCCTGAGAACCGCTTTCATGTAAATGACACCACTATGGAGGAAATCAACCAGGCTGTAGATCCTTTTACTGAGGATGGCAACCATGGAATCAATGTATTTAACAGCATGTGTAGACTTTAGTTTCTAGCAGTGCACAGGCATAGAAACAGCTCTGAAGAATGGTAATAATCCTAAAGTATCGACAGTAGTTGCCTCACTTTACCTGACTGCATCACAAATGAATATGTAACGTATCGAGTAACAATGAACATTTCCTTGACCCTCTGTACTAACAAAAAACAATTATAAACCATACATATCTGAGAAACTCAAGTTGTTATGTCTTTATTCTAGTCTGTGAAACAAAACAAACATTTGCATGTAACAGATGTCAGAATTGTGAGTACTAGGCTACCTGAACTGATGGTTTTCACCAAGAACTGTCAATAAGGATGTTTACTCCCTTCCAAAACCTTGAGTGTTTCGGATTGCAAAGTCCATGTCACTTTTGAAATCCTCGTAGGATCGATGAAGAGGTATTCTAGAGTTACAGTTTACACGTGTGTTTCTCCCTCTCTGGAATTCCACTGAGGGTTTAGGAGATGTGGCATCACGTTGCATCCTGTTCCTCTGATGGATAACAAATGAAAAACACAAGGACAGATTAATGGCTTTGAATAAACCTCTATGTAAAATATTTACTTTTAAGATTTCCCATTCTTAATACAGTGACCATTAAACATAGATGTGATGCAATGTCAATTAAAACAAATTGCCCACATGCATAATAAACTTGTGTTTACGTGTTCAAAGGAATCTATTGAGTCTACTTCAGTGAACTAAGCAATTATTAAAAAAATGAGAAAATTCCTTTTTAGATTGGTGCACTTAACAGTTGAGTTAACTTTTTTTTTAAGGCTGATAGGCCTTAATTAAAACTATACATAGTTTAAAACACTATTCTATTTCCATACTGGCTGCAAAGTGATGTCAGATAACAAATTATTACCTGAAAATAATCCCTCCAGTAGGCAACAACCCTGTTCTCGTCTGCCCTGTTGTTGCTGCCCATCTCTGACCATCTTTTCTCAAACAAGTCATCCATAAATTCCAGGGCTTTAGCACAGGACAGGACGAAAGGCTTCAGGATGCTGTTTTATTTTCAGGAGCACTCCAAGTCTTCTCAATCCATCACTCAGTGACACTCGATGTTTATTCACACAAGAGAGCATACACACGCTTCTGGCATATCAGGCTAAGGGTGACATCAGTAACGAGTTATATCGAGGTCAGGAACTAATAAAGCACAACGGTATGTGCATTAAGTACTGTTACTGGTCGTGTTTCACATGCTGCTCTGTTCATACTGGATTCACACTGTGTGCAAACCACAGCACAGGAAAGGTTAACAGATTTGCAGATTTGATCTCCACGGAGACGCTGAGCCACCTGAAACATCAGCACGTCTTCCAACAGTTTGTCCTTGTCAACCAGGCTTGTAAGATGTCTGAAGCAGCCAGCAGTGGCCAGGAAGTCAGTAAGCGGTTCTGTCAGCTGTCGCAACTCAAAGAGAGAGAACGAGAGAGATGTTTCAGTATCAAGATAACATGCCTTTAGCAAACTAGGCAGTAATAATAGAACCAAATGAAATCTTTACACACATCTTTCAGTTTTCTATAGAGTTCCATGTCTGCGATGTCCTCTAGCAGGGTTAGGGTTAGGGATCCTAACCCTAACCCTGCATGCATCAGGGTCCTCTGCTATGCAGGCAAACGGTGTTCCCGAGATGAAACATGGTGGGGGCCACAAAGGCCCCAGGCTGACAGCAACTGCTCTGCCAGCGATGAAATACCTGTCCTCTCTCACAGCTGAAAGAGTTAATACACATGGTTAAACATCTGGGAAGGCACAGCAGCGAACACACAGCTGGCAGCAAAGCAATAGTCCTAACGCATTGATCAGAAAAGCAGCTAACAGTAGTAACATTCAACTGAAGTGATGGCTTTCATTCTTTGATTTTATATTACAATGAAAAAACTTCCTTGACACTTTGTGCCTAATCTAATGACCAGATTTAAAAGCAAAACCTAATTTTATTTAACCTCAGAGAGTTAATGTGATATGTGGTGTGTAATACTGAAGGGCTTGTAAAAAAGAAATACGAACATGCTACATTATATTGGCATCCGTGAATCACTTTGATCGAGATGGGACGTGATGCCTGAAAAACTACAACCCAGAAAAAACGAGCCAAAACTCTAAACCACGAGTGGCCCCTGCCCTGCTGTCTCAAACAAAGAAATACACCCTTAATACATCTATTATAAAAACGCAGGGACACATACCAGAGGAACTGAGAGCCGAGTTGAGGTACTGTTTCTGTCTGGTCTTTTAATCTACACCCCAAAGACCGCACACCCAAACACAAGAAAAGCAATCTAGTGTATTTGGTCCAATGCAGTGAGGAATGCACAGACCTGTATATTGGGGAGACTAAACAACCACGACACAAACGCATGGCTCAACACAGAAGGGCCAACTCCTCAGGTCAAGACTCTGCAGTCTACTTACATCTGAAGGACAGAGGACACTCGTTTGAGGACCACCAGGTGCACATTTTAGACAGAGAAGATGGATGGTTTGAAAGAGGTGTCAAGGAAGCATCTACACCAGGGTGGAGAAGCCGTCATTGAACAGGGGAGGGGGTCTACGCCACCACTTATCCCCCACTTACAATGCTGTCCTTTCATCACTTCCCAGGAAACTCAACAAACGTAACCTATTGGCCTCAGGTGAAGATACCAACGATGGTCGTTCA
>NC_060161.1:35555816-35563311 GCF_021292245.1 Micropterus dolomieu
TGCACAGACCTGTATATTGGGGAGACTAAACAACCACGACACAAACGCATGGCTCAACACAGAAGGGCCAACTCCTCAGGTCAAGACTCTGCAGTCTACTTACATCTGAAGGACAGAGGACACTCGTTTGAGGACCACCAGGTGCACATTTTAGACAGAGAAGATGGATGGTTTGAAAGAGGTGTCAAGGAAGCATCTACACCAGGGTGGAGAAGCCGTCATTGAACAGGGGAGGGGGTCTACGCCACCACTTATCCCCCACTTACAATGCTGTCCTTTCATCACTTCCCAGGAAACTCAACAAACGTAACCTATTGGCCTCAGGTGAAGATACCAACGATGGTCGTTCAGTCTTGGCCACAGGTAGTCTTAACGACCGTAACGCCTGTCGTCACAGCAACAAGGAACACTAACGAACCAGCGGTATCGATGACCCGGGCCAACGACCCCACTGAGGTTAAATAGCTGAGTTTCTCTGCCAGTCAGTCAGAACTGAAGAAGTCCTTTGGATGAGGGACGAAACGTCTTCCAGTATCTTCAACCAAGTCCAGTTGCCCTTGATTTTAACCCTCGTTGGATAACAGATGAAGTGTGTGGACTTATAGAATGATGACGCTCACTGATTGGGTCTCATCATTCATGCAAAACAAAAACTCATTTACTGACAGTTTTTGTTTTGGCATTTCTATTAAAATATTTTGTACTACTGTACTGTAAATATATTACACACTGCTGTGCATGTCGCCACAGTCGCTTTGTGCTCCTGTGTTACTTTCAGTAACAGGTCCACCTCATTGTCGGTCCAAAGAAATCTCTGGTGTGGTTCTTCGTCTGCATTAGTACTTTCTTCTTTCGCCAAATCATCTGCATCTACGGAGTAGACAATCTGCTTCCTGTCCGGTGTGTGTGATTGGTACTAGATATGTGTTTTCAGTCATTTTAATAGAGAGAGATCAATTCTGAAACAGTTAAAACGCTGGTGGACAGAGATTGTTTTTGATTTAAAACTTTGCATTTTAACAAAAACATAGTAGTGTGGATGTAGCCTAAGCCAGGCTTTGTTGCCATGAACTGACATAGGTTAATTCACATCCACACTACAAACGGCGTTTCAGAGATGATCTCCGATATTAAACAGAAGTGAAAACACCCATTTAGTGGCCATTCATGTACACTGGCCGTTACTACTCCACAGTCCACAGAATAAAGTACTACTACAGATGAAGAACCACACCGGAGATGTTTTTGCATGGATTTGAAATCGAAACTACAAAGTTGCATTTTGGCAGCGGAAAACAGAATGGGAGTTGTCGCATAGCAAACAGCAACGTGCAAATTACAAGTAAATGCGGTTTTTTTACACAGTACAAAATATTTTAATAAATGTGTGTTTTTGCTTGCATGACTGATAAGATCCAATCAGGAAGCCAAATGTGACTATCTGGGTCCTCCGTTAAGCAGGCAGCATTTTTAAACTTCTGTTTTAGGTGATTGGATTTCAGTTCGCGCGGCCTGGACCCGAGGCGTCTGTTGAGCCACCGGGGGTGGGAGGGGCGGGGTAGGGTCGTTCCTCATATTAACATTTAGGTATTGGTTTGGCCTAAACAACAAGCGTATCTCATTATTTTCATTATTGTTCACAGGCCGTTTAGTATGAGAGGCCGATTAGGGTGAAAACACTGAAAACTGTCACACACGCGCTGACGATGTGCGAACATACACTGAAAATGATCATACATGCACCAACAACACACCAAGCACACGCACCGAAACCAGGCACACACACACTGAAATGTGTGTACATCCACATTAAAAAGTACACAAACACACTGAAAATATTCACACCACACAAACTTCACACAGAGTAGGATACAGGCTAATTGTGTGTGTGCCTGTGAAGTCATTTCAGTTTCATTGTAACAAGAAGTCACTGATGCAGCTTGCTAAATATTCATGGTCAAAATACATGTAGAATGTGTTTAATAAGCTCAGCAAATCTTTGCATAGTGTAGATCATAAAGTGAAGTGTTGTAGGTTTCATGTGAAGAAGAAGACAGAGATGAAGTTTATAAAATATCTGAAGGTGAGGAGCAAAAATTAAATGTGACATACAATAAACATCCCTCACTGTAGGTTTAGGGATGCTGAACTAAATATATAAATATAATAAATGATTAACTGTTCATATCATTGCTGAGATAAACAATCTCTCTGAACAAGGAATAACACTCGCACTGAAATGTTTCATCATGTTAGCTATGCTTTTATTTTGAAAGTTAGGACAGGAATCTAAGGCTTCCTGTTACACTACAACAGCTTCCGGGCGCACTAAAATAATTTTACACGCACACACTCAGATACCCCTGTACTTCAGTGTATGTGCGCACATTGTCAGTGCGTGTGTGGTAGTTTTCTGTGTGCATGTGTCTGTTTTTTAATGTTTTCACCCTATTTGGCCTCTCATATCTCATACTGGATGGCATGATCCGTCCGAACGATAACCGGGCACAGAACACGGGAAAGACCTGGTCGGAGGTGCTCCACACAGGCGATGACACACAGATCCATTTGGCCCAGATGGAAAACCACGGGATCGCCACTTTCTCCTCCAGACCTGGACCCCAGCCCTAGATCCCCGCTTCCTGCTCCTACCACGGCGCCGGGTAAGCAACAAGTATTCCAGCGAGGACGCGTGACACTCCAGTTTAGGAGGGAAAAACTCAGAGAATCTGTCCCGGGTAACACAAAAGTCCTGCATATGTACCTTGATGCAGAGCAACGCGGCCCGGTCAGAGACATTGCTAGTAGTTCATAGGATTGACTCAAGGAAAATCACAAGAAGGACCACAAATGTATGAGAGAGCAGAGCAGTGACCGATGCATGGCAGGAACACATACAGCAACAGACAGGAACACATACAGCAACAGACAGGAACACAGAGACAGACAGGAACACATACAGCAACAGACAGGAACACAGAGACAGACAGGAACACAGAGACAGACAGGAACACATACAGCAACAGACAGGAACACATACAGCAACAGACAGGAAGACAGAGACAGACAGGAACACATACAGCAACAGACAGGAACACAGAGACAGACAGGAACACATACAGCAACAGACAGGAACAGACAGGAACACAGAGACAGACAGGAACACAGAGACAGACAGGAACACATACAGCAACAGACAGGAACACATACAGAAACAGGCAGGAACAGACAGGAACACATACAGCAACAGACAGGAACACAGAGACAGACAGGAAAACATACAGAAACAGGCAGGAACACATACAGAAACAGGCAGGAACAGACAGGAACACATACAGGAACACAGAGACAGATAGGAACATATACAGCAACAGACAGGAACACAGAGACAGACAGGAACACAGAGAATGACAGGAACATATACAGCAAAAGACAGGAACACAGAGACAGACAGGAACATATACAGCAACAGGCAGGAACACATACAGCAAAAGGCAGGAAGACAGAAAAAGAAAGGAACACACTCAGCAAAAGACAGGAAAAGACAGGAACACATACAGCAACAGTCAGGAACAGAGAGAAAGACAGGAACGCATACAGCAAATGACAGGAACACACTCAGCAACTGACAGAGACAGACAGTAACACATACAGCAACAGACAGGAACACAGAGAATGACAGGAACACAGACAGCAACAGACAGGAACACAGAGACAGACAGGAACATATACAGCAACAGGCAGGAACATATACAGCAACAGGCAGGAAGACAGAGACAGACAGGAACACATACAGCAACAGACAAGAACACAGAGACAGACAGGAACATATACAGCAACAGGAAGGAACATATACAGCAACAGGCAGGAAGACAGAAAAAGAAAGGAACACACTCAGCAACAGACAGGAACAGGCAGGAAAACATACAGCAACAGACAGGAAGACAGAAAAACACTCAGCAAAAGACAGGAACAGACAGGAACACACTCAGCAACTGACAGAGACAGACAGTAACACATACAGCAACAGACAGGAAGACAGAGACAGACAGGAACACATACAGCAACAGACAGGAAATCATAAAGCAACAGACAGGAACACATACAGCAACAGACAGGAAATCATAAAGCAACAGACAGGAAATCATACAGCAACAGACAGAAACAGGCAGGAACACATACAGCAACAGGCAGGAACACAGAGATAGACAGGAACACATACAGCAACAGACAGGAACATAGAGACAGACAGGAACATATACAGCAACAGAAAGGAACCTATACAGCAAAAGACAGGAATAGACAGGAACACATACAGCAACAGACATGAACACAGAGAAAGACAGGAACACAGAGACAGACAGGAACACATACAGAAACAGACAGGAACACATACAGGAAAACAGAGACAGACAGGAACACATACAGCAACACACTGGAACACATACAGGAACACATACAGCAACAGACAGGAAGACAGAGACAGACAGGAACACATACAGCAACAGACAGGAACACATACAGGAACACATACAGCAACAGACAGGAACACATACAGCAACAGACAGGAACACATACAGAAACAGGCAGGAAAAGACAGGAACACATACAGGAACACAGAGACAGACAGGAACACAGAGAATGACAGGAACATATACAGCTACAGACAGGAACACAGAGACAGACAGGAACATATACAGCAACAGACAGGAACACAGAGACAGACAGGAACACAGAGAATGACAGGAAGATATACAGCTACAGACAGGAACACAGAGACAGACAGGAACATATACAGCAACAGAAAGGAACACATACAGCAAAAGGCAGGAAGACAGAAAAAGAAAGGAACACACTCAGCAACAGACAGGAACAGACAGGAACATATACAGCAACAGACAGGAAATCATACAGCAACAGACAGGAACAAAGAGACAGACAGGAACACATACAGCAACAGGCAGGAACACATACAGCAACAGGCAGGAACACATACAGCAACAGACAGGAACCTATACAGCAACAAACAGGAAATAATACAGCAACAGACGGGAACACAGAGACAGACAGGAACATATACAGCAACAGGCAGGAAGACAGAAAAAGAAAGGAACACACTCAGCAACAGGCAGGAAGACAGAAAAAGAAAGGAACACACTCAGCAACAGACAGGAACAGACAGAAACACATACAGCAACAGACAGGAACAGAGAGAAAGACAGGAACACATACAGCAAATGACAGGAACACACTCAGCAACTGACAGAGACAGACAGTAACACATACAGCAACAGACAGGAAATCATAAAGCAACAGACAGGAAATCATACAGCAACAGACAAGAACAAAGAGACAGACAGGAACACATACAGCAACAGGCAGGAACACATACAGCAACAGACAGGAAACTATACAGCAACAGACAGGAAACTATACAGCAACAGGCAGCAACAGAAGGGAACACAGAGACAGACAGGAACACATACAGTAACAGGCAGGAAGACATACAGAAACAGGCAGGAAAAGACAGGAACACATACAGAAACAGGCAGGAAGACATACAGAAACAGGCAGGAAAAGACAGGAACACATACAGAAACAGACAGGAACACATACAGCAACAGGCAGGAACACATACAGCAACAGGCAGGAACACATACAGCAACAGGCAGGAACACAGAGACAGACAGGAACACATACAGCAACAGGCAGGAACACATACAGCAAAAGACAGGTAGACAGAAACAGACAGAAAAACACTCAGCAACAGACAGGAACAGACAGGAACACATACAGCAACAGACAGGAAATCATACAGCAACAGACAGGAACAGAGAGACAGACAGGAAGACAGAGACAGACAGGAACACATACAGCAAAAGACAGGAACACATACAGCAACAGACAGGAACACATACAGCAACAGACAGGAACACATACAGCAACAGACAGGAACACAGAAAGACAGGAACACATACAGCAACAGACAGGAACACATACAGCAACAGACAGGAACACATACAGCAACAGACAGGAACACATACAGCAACAGACAGGAACACATACAGCAACAGACAGGAACACATACAGCAAAAGACAGGAACACATACAGCAACAGACAGGAACACAGAGACAGACAGGAAAAGACAGGAAGACAGAGACAGAAAGGAACAGACAGGAACACAAGGACAGACAGGAACATATACAGCAACAGACAGGAACACAGAGACAGACAGGAACACAGAGACACACAGCAACAGACAGGAACATATACAGCAACAGGTAGGAAGACAGAGACAGACAGGAACACATAAAGCAACAGACAGGAACACAGAGACAGACAGGAACACAGACAGCAACAGACAGGAACAGACAGGAACACATACAGCGACAGACAGGAACACATACAGCAACAGACAGGAACCTGTACAGCAACAGACAGGAACCTGTACAGCAACAGACAGGAACACATACAACAACAGACAGGAACACAGAGACAGACAGGAACATATACAGCAAGAGACAGGACCCTATACAGCAACAGGCAGGAAGACAGAGACAGACAGGAACATATACAGCAACAGACAGGAACACATACAGCAACAGGCAGGAACACAAAGACAGACAGGAACACAAAGACAGACAGGAACACATACAGCAACAGACATGAAAACAGAGACAGACAAGAACACATACAGCAAAAGGCAGGAAGACAGAAAAAGAAAGGAACACACTCATCAACAGACAGGAACAGACAGGAACACATACAGCAACAGACAGGAACAGAGAGAAAGACAGGAACACATACAGCAACAGACAGGAACACACTCAGCAACTGACAGAGACAGACAGTAACACATACAGCAACAGGCAGGAACACATCCAGCAAAAGACAAGAATACATACAGAAACAGGCATGAACAGATAGGAACACATACAGCAACAGACAAGAAGACAGAAACAGACAGGAACACATACAGCAACAGACAGGAACACATACAGCAAAAGACAGGAACACAGAGATAGACAGGAACACATACAGCAACAGACAGGAACACATACAGCAACAGACAGGAACACATACAGCAACAGACAGGAACACATACAGCAACAGACAGGAATAGACAGGAACACATACAGCAAGAGGCAGGATCACATACAGCAACAGACAGGAACACAGAGACAGAAAGGAACACAGAGACACACAGCAACAGACAGGAACACATACAGCAACAGGCAGGAACACAGAGACAGACAGGAACACATAAAGCAACAGACAGGAACACAGAGACAGACAGGAACACAGACAGCAACAGACAGGAACAGACAGGAACACATACAGCGACAGACAGGAACACATACAGCAACAGACAGGAAAACAGAGACAGACAAGAACCTATACAGCAACAGACAGGAACACAGAGACAGAAAGGAACCTATACAGCAAAAGACAGGAACCTATACAGCAACAGACAGGAACACACTCAGCCACTGA
>NC_060161.1:35563331-35567324 GCF_021292245.1 Micropterus dolomieu
AGAAACAGGCATGAACAGATAGGAACACATACAGCAACAGACAGGAACACAGAGACAGAAAGGAACACAGAGACACACAGCAACAGACAGGAACACATACAGCAACAGGCAGGAACACAGAGACAGACAGGAACACATAAAGCAACAGACAGGAACACAGAGACAGACAGGAACACAGACAGCAACAGACAGGAACAGACAGGAACACATACAGCGACAGACAGGAACACATACAGCTCTTCTGATTCTGTTGATGCCTTCAAATGCAGACTAAAGACACATTTATTTGTTCAGGCTTTCAATTAGCTACTTGTGGGTTGATATGATCATGTACTGTCTATGCTTTTATTGTGTGTATTTTATGATATTAATGTTTTTGTTGTGAAGCACTTTGTGGCCCTATACCTGTGAAAGGTGCTATAGAAATAAACTTTACTTACTTACTTACTTACTTACAGCGACAGACAGGAAAACAGAGACAGACAAGAACCTATACAGCAACAGACAGGAACACAGAGACAGAAAGGAACCTATACAGCAAAAGACAGGAACCTATACAGCAACAGACAGGAACACACTCAGCCACTGACAGAGACAGACGGGAACACATACAGCAACAGACAGGAAATCATAAAGCAACAGACAGGAAATCATACAGCAACAGACAAGAATACATACAGAAACAGGCATGAACAGATAGGAACACATACAGGAAAAGACAGGAACAGAGAGAAAGACAGGAACACATACAGCAACAGACAGGAACACATACAGCAAGAGAAGGAAAACACAGAGACAGAGAGGAACACAGAGACAGACAGGAACACATACAGCAACAGACAGGAACACAGAGACAGACAGGAACACAGAGACAGACAGGAACACATACAGCAACAGACAGGAACACAGAGACAGACAGGAACACATACAGCAACAGACAGGAACACAGAGACAGAAAGGAACACAGAGACACACAGCAACAGACAGGAACACATACAGCAACAGGCAGGAACACAGAGACAGACAGGAACACATAAAGCAACAGACAGGAACACAGAGACAGACAGGAACACAGACAGCAACAGACAGGAACAGACAGGAACACATACAGCGACAGACAGGAACACATACAGCAACAGACAGGAAAACAGAGACAGACAAGAACCTATACAGCAACAGACAGGAACACAGAGACAGAAAGGAACCTATACAGCAAAAGACAGGAACCTATACAGCAACAGACAGGAACACACTCAGCCACTGACAGAGACAGACGGGAACACATACAGCAACAGACAGGAAATCATAAAGCAACAGACAGGAAATCATACAGCAACAGACAAGAATACATACAGAAACAGGCATGAACAGATAGGAACACATACAGGAAAAGACAGGAACAGAGAGAAAGACAGGAACACATACAGCAACAGACAGGAACACATACAGCAAGAGAAGGAAAACACAGAGACAGAGAGGAACACAGAGACAGACAGGAACACATACAGCAACAGACAGGAACACAGAGACAAACAGGAACATATACAGCAACAGACAGGAACCTATACAGCAACAGACAGGAACACAGAGACAGACAGGAACATATACAGCAACAGACAGGAACACATACAGCAACAGACAGGAACACAGAGACAGACAGGAACACATACAGAAACAGGCAGGAACAGACAGGAACACATACAGAAACAGGCAGGAACACATACAGAAACAGGCAGGAACACAGACAGGAACACAGAGACAGACAGGAACACATACAGCAACAGACAGGAACCTATACAGCAACAGACAGGAACCTATACAGCAACAGACAGGAACATATACAGCAACAGACAGGAACACATACAGCAACAGACAGGAACACATACAGCAACAGACAGGAACACATACAGCAACAGACAAGAATAGACAGGAACACATACAGCAACAGACATGAACACAGAGACAGACAGGGACCCATACAGCAAAAGACAGGAACACATACAGCAACAGGCATGAACAGACAGGAACACATACAGCAACAGACAGGAACAGACAGGAACACATACAGGAACAGACAGGAACACATACAGAAACAGGCAGGAACACAGAGACAGACAGGGACCCATACAGCAACAGGCAGGATCACATACAGCAACAGGCATGAACAGACAGGAACACATACAGCAACAGGAAGGATCACATACAGCAACAGACAGGAACACACACAGAGACAGACAGGAACACAGAGACAGGCAGGAACACATACAGAAACAGGCAGGAACACATACAGAAACAGGCAGGAACCCATACAGCAACAGGCAGGAACAGACAGGAACACATACAGCAACAGACAGGAACACATACAGCAACAGACAGGAACACATACAGCAACAGACAGGAACATATACAGCAACAGACAGGAACACATACAGCAACAGACAGGAACACATACAGCAACAGACAGGAACACATACAGCAACAGACAGGAACATATACAGAGACAGACAGGAACACATACAGCAACAGACAGGAACACATACAGAAACAGGCAGGAACAGACAGGAACACATACAGCAACAGACAGGAACACATACAGCAACAGACAGGAACATATACAGGGACAGACAGGAACAAAGAGACAGACAGGAACCCATACAGCAACAGGCAGGAACAGACAGGAACACATACAGCAACAGGCAGGATCATATACAGAAACAGGCATGAACAGACAGGAACATATACAGAAACAGGCAGGAACACAGAGACAGACAGGAACCCATACAGCAACAGACAGGAACACATACAGCAACAGACAGGAACATATACAGAGACAGACAGGAACAAAGAGACAGACAGGAACACATACAGTAACAGGCAGGAACAGACAGGAACACATACAGCAACAGGCAGGATCATATACAGCAACAGACAGGAACACATACAGAAACAGGCATGAACAGACAGGAACACATACAGAAACAGGCAGGAACACAGAGACAGACAGGAACCTATACAGCAACAGACAGGAACACAGAGACAGATAGGAACATATACAGCAACAGACAGGAACACAGAGACAGACAGGAACATATACAGCAACAGACAGGAACCCATACAGCAACAGACAGGACACAGAGACAGACAGGAACCTATACAGCAACAGTCAGGAACACATACAGAAACAGGCAGGAACAGACAGGAACACATACAGCAACAGACAGGAACACATACAGCAACAGACAGGAACACATACAGGGACAGACAGGAACAAAGAGACAGACAGGAACCCATACAGCAACAGGCAGGAATAGACAGGAACACATACAGCAACAGGAAGGATCACATACAGCAACAGACAGGAACACATACAGCAACAGACAGGAACACAGAGACAGACAGGAACACAGAGACAGGCAGGAACACATACAGAAACAGGCAGGAACACATACAGAAACAGGCAGGAACCCATACAGCAACAGACAGGAACACATACAGAAACAGGCAGGAACAGACAGGAACACATACAGCAACAGGAAGGATCACATACAGCAACAGACAGGAACACATACAGCAACAGACAGGAACACAGAGACAGACAGGAACACAGAGACAGGCAGGAACACATACAGCAACAGGCAGGAATAGACAGGAACACATACAGCAACAGGAAGGATCACATACAGCAACAGACAGGAACACATACAGCAACAGACAGGAACACAGAGACAGACAGGAACACAGAGACAGGCAGGAACACATACAGAAACAGGCAGGAACCCATACAGAAACAGACAGGAACACATACAGAAACAGGCAGGAACACAGAGACAGACAGGAACACATACAGCAACAGACAGGAACACATACAGGGACAGACAGGAACACAGAGACAGAAAGGAACACAGAGACAGAAAGGAACACATACAGCAACAGGCAGGAACACATACAGAAACAGGCAGAAACACAGACAGGAACACAGAGACAGACAGGAAC
>NC_060161.1:35567424-35569878 GCF_021292245.1 Micropterus dolomieu
ATACAGCAACAGACAGGAACACAGAGACAGACAGGAACATATACAGCAACAGACAGGAACACAGAGACAGACAGGAACCCATACAGCAACAGACAGGAACCCATACAGCAACAGACAGGACACAGAGACAGACAGGAACCTATACAGCAACAGTCAGGAACACATACAGAAACAGGCAGGAATAGACAGGAACACATACAGCAACAGACAGGAACACATACAGCAACAGACAGGAACACATACAGGGACAGACAGGAACACAGAGACAGAAAGGAACACAGAGACAGAAAGGAACACATACAGCAACAGGCAGGAACACATACAGAAACAGGCAGAAACACAGACAGGAACACAGAGACAGACAGGAACATATACAGCAACAGAAAGGAACCTATACAGCAACAGACAGGAACAAAGAGACAGACAGGAACACATACAGCAACAGGCAGGAATAGACAGGAACACATACAGCAACAGGAAGGATCACATACAGCAACAGACAGGAACACATACAGCAACAGACAGGAACACAGAGACAGGCAGGAACACATACAGAAACAGGCAGGAACACATACAGAAACAGGCAGGAACCCATACAGCAACAGACAGGAACACATACAGAAACAGGCAGGAACAGACAGGAACACATACAGCAACAGACAGGAACACATACAGCAACAGACAGGAACACATACAGCAACAGACAGGAACACATACAGCAACAGACAGGAACACATACAGCAACAGACAGGAACACATACAGCAACAGACAGGAACACATACAGCAACAGACAGGAACACATACAGCAACAGACAGGAACACATACAGCAACAGACAGGAACATATACAGAGACAGACAGGAACAAAGAGACAGACAGGAACACAGAGACAGAAAGGAACACATACAGCAACAGGCAGGAACACATACAGAAACAGGCAGAAACACAGACAGGAACACAGAGACAGACAGGAACATATACAGCAACAGACAGGAACCTATACAGCAACAGAAAGGAACCTATACAGCAACAGACAGGAACAAAGAGACAGACAGGAACACATACAGCAACAGACAGGAACACATACAGCAACAGACAGGAACACATACAGCAACAGACAGGAACACATACAGCAACAGACAGGAACACATACAGCAACAGACAGGAACACATACAGCAACAGACAGGAACACATACAGCAACAGACAGGAACACATACAGCAACAGACAGGAACACATACAGCAACAGACAGGAACATATACAGAGACAGACAGGAACAAAGAGACAGACAGGAACACATAGACAGACAGGAACACATACAGCAACAGGCAGGAACACATACAGAAACAGGCAGGAACACAGACAGGAACACAGAGACAGACAGGAACATATACAGCAACAGAAAGGAACCTATACAGCAACAGACAGGAACAAAGAGACAGACAGGAACACATACAGCAACAGGCAGGAATAGACAGGAACACATACAGCAACAGACAGGAACACATACAGCAACAGACAGGAACACATACAGCAACAGACAGGAACACATACAGCAACAGACAGGAACACATACAGCAACAGACAGGAACACATACAGCAACAGACAGGAACACATACAGCAACAGACAGGAACACAGACAGAAACACAGAGACAGACAGGAACACATACAGCAACAGACAGGAACCTATACAGCAACAGACAGGAACACATACAGAAACAGGCATGAACAGACAGGAACACATACAGAAACAGGCAGGAACACAGAGACAGACAGGAACCTATACAGCAACAGACAGGAACACATACAGCAACAGACAGGAACACATACAGCAACAGACAGGAACACATACAGCAACAGACAGGAACACATACAGCAACAGACAGGAACATATACAGAGACAGACAGGAACAAAGAGACAGACAGGAACACATACAGTAACAGGCAGGAACAGACAGGAACACATACAGCAACAGGCAGGATCATATACAGAAACAGGCATGAACAGACAGGAACATATACAGAAACAGGCAGGAACACAGAGACAGACAGGAACCCATACAGCAACAGACAGGAACACATACAGGGACAGACAGGAACACAGAGACAGACAGGAACACAGAGACAGACAGGAACACATACAGCAACAGGCAGGAACACATACAGAAACAGGCAGGAACACAGACAGGAACACAGAGACAGACAGGAACACATACAGCAACAGACAGGAACCTATACAGCAACAGAAAGGAACCTATACAGCAACAGACAGGAACAAAGAGACAGACAGGAACACATACAGCAACAGGCAGGATCACATACAGCAACAGACAGGAACACATACAGCAACAGACAGGAACACATACAGCAACAGGCATGGACAGACAGGAACACAGAGACAGACAGGAACACAGAGACAGACAGGAACACAGAGACAGACAGGAACACAGA
>NC_060161.1:35569898-35570703 GCF_021292245.1 Micropterus dolomieu
ACAGGAACACATACAGCAACAGACAGGAACCTATACAGCAACAGACAGGAACACATACAGAAACAGGCATGAACAGACAGGAACACATACAGAAACAGGCAGGAACACAGAGACAGACAGGAACCTATACAGCAACAGACAGGAACACATACAGGGACAGACAGGAACACAGAGACAGACAGGAACACAGAGACAGACAGGAACACATACAGCAACAGAAAGGAACCTATACAGCAACAGACAGGAACAAAGAGACAGACAGGAACACATACAGCAACAGGCAGGATCACATACAGCAACAGACAGGAACATATACAGAAACAGGCATGAACAGACAGGAACACAGAGACAGACAGGAACACATACAGAAACAGGCAGGAACAGACAGCAACACATACAGCAACAGACAGGAACACAGAGACAGACAGGAACACATACAGAAACAGGCAGGAACACATACAGCAACAGGCATGGACAGACAGGAACACAGAGACAGACAGGAACACAGAGACAGACAGGAACACAGAGACAGACAGGAACACAGAGACAGACAGGAACATATACAGCAACAGGCAGGAACACATACAGAAACAGGCATGGACAGACAGGAACACAGAGACAGACAGGAACACAGAGACAGACAGGAACACAGAGACAGACAGGAACATATACAGCAACAGGCAGGAACACATACAGAAACAGGCAGGAACACAGACAGGAACACAGACAGGAACACAGAGACAGACAGGAACACATCCAGCAACAGACAGGAACACATCCAGAAACAGGCATGAACAGATAGGAA
>NC_060161.1:35570723-35578730 GCF_021292245.1 Micropterus dolomieu
GACAGACAGGAACACAGAGACAGACAGGAACACAGAGACAGACAGGAACACAGAGACAGACAGGAACACAGAGACAGACAGGAACATATACAGCAACAGGCAGGAACACATACAGAAACAGGCAGGAACACAGACAGGAACACAGAGACAGACAGGAACACATCCAGCAACAGACAGGAACACATCCAGAAACAGGCATGAACAGATAGGAACATATACAGCAACAGACAGGAACACAGAGACAGATAGGAACATATACAGCAACAGACAGGAACCCATACAGCAACAGACAGGACACAGATACAGACAGGAACCTGTACAGCAACAGTCAGGAACACATACAGAAACAGGCAGGAACAGACAGAAACAGGCAGGAACAGACAGGAACACATACAGCAACAGACAGGAACACATACAGCAACAGACAGGAACACATACAGCAACAGACAGGAACACATACAGCAACAGGCATGGACAGACAGGAACACAGAGACAGACAGGAACACAGAGACAGACAGGAACACAGAGACAGACAGGAACACAGAGACAGACAGGAACATATACAGCAACAGGCAGGAACACATACAGAAACAGGCAGGAACACAGACAGGAACACAGACAGGAACACAGAGACAGACAGGAACACATACAGCAACAGACAGGAACACATACAGAAACAGGCAGGAACAGACAGCAACACATACAGCAACAGACAGGAACACAGAGACAGACAGGAACACATACAGAAACAGGCAGGAACAGACAGGAACACATACAGCAACAGACAGGAACACATACAGCAACAGACAGGAACACATACAGCAACAGGCATGGACAGACAGGAACACAGAGACAGACAGGAACACATACAGAAACAGGCAGGAACAGACAGCAACACATACAGCAACAGACAGGAACACAGAGACAGACAGGAACACATACAGAAACAGGCAGGAACAGACAGGAACATATACAGCAACAGACAGGAACCCATACAGCAACAGACAGGACACAGATACAGACAGGAACCTGTACAGCAACAGTCAGGAACACATACAGAAACAGGCAGGAACAGACAGAAACAGGCAGGAACAGACAGGAACACATACAGCAACAGACAGGAACACATACAGCAACAGACAGGAACACATACAGCAACAGACAGGAAGAAAGACACAGACAGGAACACATACAGAAACAGGCATGAACAGACAGGAACACATACAGAAACAGGCAGGAACACAGAGACAGACAGGAACCTATACAGCAACAGACAGGAACACAGAGACAGACAGGAACATATACAGCAACAGACAGGAACACAGAGACAGACAGGAACCCATACAGCAACAGACAGGACACAGAGACAGACAGGAACCTATACAGCAACAGTCAGGAACACATACAGAAACAGGCAGGAACACAGAGACAGACAGGAACCCATACAGCAACAGGCAGGAATAGAACAGACAGGAACCCATACAGCAACAGACAGGAACCCATACAGCAACAGACAGGACACAGAGACAGACAGGAACCTATACAGCAACAGTCAGGAACACATACAGAAACAGGCAGGAACAGACAGGAACACATACAGCAACAGACAGGAACACATACAGGGACAGACAGGAACCCATACAGCAACAGGCAGGAATAGACAGGAACACATACAGCAACAGGAAGGATCACATACAGCAACAGACAGGAACACATACAGCAACAGACAGGAACACAGAGACAGACAGGAACACAGAGACAGGCAGGAACACATACAGAAACAGGCAGGAACAGACAGGAACACATACAGCAACAGACAGGAACACATACAGCAACAGACAGGAACACATACAGCAACAGACAGGAACACATACAGCAACAGGCATGGACAGACAGGAACACAGAGACAGACAGGAATACAGAGACAGACAGGAACACAGAGACAGACAGGAACACAGAGACAGACAGGAACACAGAGACAGACAGGAACATATACAGCAACAGGCAGGAACACATACAGGAACAGGCAGGAACACAGACAGGAACACAGACAGGAACACAGAGACAGACAGGAACATATACAGCAACAGACAGGAACAGAGAGACAGATAGGAACACATCCAGCAACAGACAGGAACACATCCAGAAACAGGCATGAACAGACAGGAACACAAACAGCAACAGACAGGAACACAGAGACAGATAGGAACATATACAGCAACAGACAGGAACCCATACAGCAACAGACAGGAACCCATACAGCAACAGACAGGAACCCATACAGCAACAGACAGGACACAGATACAGACAGGAACCTATACAGCAACAGTCAGGAACACATACAGAAACAGGCAGGAACAGACAGGAACACATACAGCAACAGACAGGAACACAGAGACAGATAGGAACATATACAGCAACAGACAGGAACACAGAGACAGACAGGAACCTATACAGCAACAGACAGGAACACAGAGACAGACAGGAACCCATACAGCAACAGACAGGAACCTATACAGCAACAGACAGGAACAAAGAGACAGACAGGAACACATACAGCAACAGACAGGAACCTATACAGCAACAGACAGGATCCTATACAGCAACAGACAGGATCACATACAGCAACAGGCAGGATCACATACAGCAACAGGCAGGATCACATACAGCAACAGGCAGGATCACATACAGCAACAGGCAGGATCATATACAGCAACAGGCAGGATCATATACAGCAACAGGCAGGAACACATACAGCAACAGGCAGGAACATATACAGCAACAGACAGGAACACAGAGACAGATAGGAACATATACAGAAACAGACAGGAACCTATACAGCAACAGACAGGAACCTATACAGCAACAGACAGGAACCTATACAGCAACAGACAAGAACCTATACAGCAACAGAGAGGAACCTATACAGAAACAGACATGAACACATACAGCAACAGACAGGAACACATACAGCAACAGACAGGAACATATACAGAGACAGACAGGAACAAAGAGACAGACAGGAACACATACAGCAACAGGCAGGATCATATACAGCAACACATACAGAAACAGGCATGAACAGACAGGAACACATACAGCAACAGACAGGAACACAGAGACAGACAGGAACACAGAGACAGACAGGAACACATACAGCAACAGGCAGGAACAAATACAGAAACAGACAGGAACCTATATAGCAACAGACAGGAACCTATACAGAAACAGACATGAACATATACAGCAACAGACAGGAACAAAGAGACAGACAGGAACACATACAGCAACAGGCAGGATCACATACAGCAACAGACAGGAACACATACAGCAACAGACAGGAACACATACAGCAACAGACAGGAACACATACAGAAACAGGCATGAACAGACAGGAACACATACAGCAACAGACAGGAACACAGAGACAGACAGGAACACATACAGAAACAGGCAGGAACACATACAGCAACAGACAGGAACACATACAGCAACAGACAGGAACAAAGAGACAGACAGGAACACATACAGAAACAGGCAGGAACACATACAGCAACAGACAGGAACATATACAGCAACAGACAGGAACAAAGAGACAGACAGGAACACATACAGCAACAGGCAGGAATAGACAGGAACACATACAGCAACTGACATGAACGCAGAGACAGACAGGAACACATACAGCAACAGGCATGAACAGACAGGAACATATACAGCAACAGACAGGAACACAGAGACAGACAGGAACACAGAGACAGACAGGAACACATACAGCAAAAGGCAGGAACACATACAGAAACAGGCAGGAACACATACAGAAACAGGCAGGAACACAGAGACAGACAGGAACACAGAGACAGACAGGAACACAGAGACAGATAGGAAAACATACAGCAACAGACAGGAACACATACAGCAACAGACAGGAACACATACAGCAACAGACAGGAACACATACAGCAACAGACAGGAACACATACAGCAACAGACAGGAACACATACAGCAACAGACAGGAACACATACAGCAACAGGCAGGAACAGACAGGAACACATACAGCAACAGGCAGGAACACAGAGACAGACAGGAAATCATACAGCAACAGACAGGAACACATACAGCAACAGGCAGGAAGACAGAGACAGACAGGAACATATACAGCAACAGACAGGAACACAGACAGACAGGAACACATATAGCAACAGACAGGAACATAGAGACAGACAGGAACACAGAGAAAGACAGGAACACATACAGCAACAGACAGGAACATAGAGACAGACAGGAACACATACAGCAACAGACAGGAACACATACAGCAACAGACAGGAACATAGAGACAGACAGGAACACATAAAGCAACAGACAGGAACACAGAGACAGACAGGAAATCATACAGCAACAGACAGGAACACATACAGCAACAGGCAGGAAGACAGAGACAGACAGGAACATATACAGCAACAGACAGGAACACAGAGACAGACAGGAACACATATAGCAACATACAGGAACATAGAGACAGACAGGAACACAGAGAAAGACAGGAACACATACAGCAACAGACAGGAACATAGAGACAGACAGGAACACATACAGCAACAGACAAGAACACAGAGACAGACAGGAAATCATACAGCAACAGACAGGAACACATACAGCAACAGGCAGGAAGACAGAGACAGACAGGAACATATACAGCAACAGGCAGGAACATATACAGCAACAGGCAGGAAGACAGACCGACAGGAACACATACAGCAACAGACAGGAAGAAAGACACAGACAGGAACACATACAGCAACAGACAGGAACACAGAGACAGACAGGAAATCATACAGCAACAGACAGGAACACATACAGCAACAGGCAGGAAGACAGAGACAGACAGGAACATATACAGCAACAGGCAGGAACATATACAGCAACAGGCAGGAAGACAGAGACCGACAGGAACACATACAGCAACAGACAGGAAGAAAGACACAGACAGGAACACATACAGCAACAGACAGGAATATAGAGACAGACAGGAACACATACAGCAACAGACAGGAACACATACAGCAACAGGCATGAACAGGCAGGAACACATACAGCAACAGACAGGAACACATACAGCAACAGACAGGAACACATACAGACAAAAAATCCCGGTACGGCAAAAATTTAAATGCAGAGGTGCCGGTACTGCATACCGGTGTGTACCGGTCCACGTGAAGCACTGGTTGTTACAACTGGTGTAGGGTAGAGCAGGTTTGAGGACCCAAATGCAGGACAGACAGGCTGACTGGTACAGTTCAGTGATTTATTAAACAAAGGCGAGCACACTTACATTTGAGTGACTGAATTTGAAAGTCCAAACAAATAGGGCCATCCAACAGAAAATCCAAAGATCCAAGAACTAACAGGGAACAGTCAGGAAACTGGACGAGACAGGAAAGGCTGCTTCCACCACTACAACATCCAGCAATGACCGGACAGAGACTGAACCAAAACAGCAAACATTTAACACCAGTGACTAACGAGCAGGGGGGAGAAACACAGGTGAGAGGAATCAGGACTAACAAGACAGGCAGGCAGAGAGACAGGCAGGCAGAGAGACAGGCAGGCAGAGAGACAGGCAGAGAGACAGACAGAGAGACAGGCAGCAGAGAGACAGGCAGGCAGAGAGACACACAGGCAGAGAGACAGGCAGGCAGAGAGACAGACAGGCAGAGAGACAGGCAGGCAGAGAGACAGACAGGCAGAGAGACAGGCAGGCAGAGAGACAGGCAGAGAGACAGGCAGAGAGACAGGCAGGCAGAGAGACAGACAGAGAGACAGGCAGGCAGAGAGACAGGCAGGCAGTGAGACAGGCAGAGAGACAGGCAGGCAGAGAGACAGGCAGGCAGAGAGACAGACAGAGAGACAGGCAGGCAGAGAGACAGGCAGGCATAGAGACAGGCAGAGAGACAGGCAGAGAGACAGACAGGCAGAGAGACAGGCAGGCAGAGAGACAGGCAGAGAGACAGACAGGCAGAGAGACAGGCAGAGAGACAGGCAGGGAGACAGGCAGGCAGTGAGACAGGCAGAGAGACAGGCAGGCAGAGAGACAGACAGGCAGGCAGTGAGACAGGCAGAGAGACAGGCAGGGAGACAGGCAGGCAGTGAGACAGGCAGAGAGACAGGCAGGGAGAGAGACAGGCAGTGAGACAGGCAGGGAGACAGGCAGGCAGTGAGACAGAGAGACAGACAGGCAGAGAGACAGGAAGGGAGAGAAACAGGCAGAGAGACAGGCAGGGAGACAGGCAGGCAGTGAGACAGGCAGAGAGACAGACAGAGAGACAGACAGGCAGTGAGACAGGCAGGCAGTGAGACAGGCAGAGAGACAGACAGAGAGACAGACAGGCAGAGAGACAGGCAGAGAGACAGGCAGAGAGACAGGCAGGCAGTGAGACAGGCAGAGAGACAGGCAGGGAGACAGACAGAGAGACAGGCAGGCAGAGAGACAGGCAGGCAGGCAGTGAGACAGGCAGGCAGAGAGACAGACAGGCAGGCAGTGAGACAGGCAGAGAGACAGGCAGGGAGACAGACAGAGAGACAGACAGGCAGAGAGACAGGCAGGCAGTGGCAGGATGATTGTAACTCAGTTATTTGCTCAACCCCTCAGCCTGTTTTTATTTTCCATTTAACTCTTTTCACCCTGATTGTAACACTGAAACTTTTTATATTTTATGTTGCTTTTAAACTTTTTTGTGTTTTTGCTTTTATGTTTTATGTAAAGCACTTTGAATTACCTTGTTGTTGAAATGTGCTATACAAATAAACTTGCCTTGCCTTGTTGTTGACTGCAGTTATTGATCATGTGACTGAACATGTTGTAACAGCTGAACCACAGCACGGGTGTGAACCTGATAAAGATCTTCTGTCGACTCACTTCTCTTTTCCATCCTCTCCTTGTGGTTATTTTCTCACGTCAGACCAAGAACAGGCCGCTGAGCTTAATAATGCAGCTCCTTCTTAGAAAGACAGAGATAAATGAGAAGCTACTGTTCTGTCACATGACCTCACTCTGCTTGTGGGTTCCTTTATGTTGTTTGGACACGGCTCCATTTAAAATGTAACTTGGTTCTCGCTAGAGCCCAGAGAAAGATTAGTCATTAAATCATAATAACAATAAGGAACTGAGTAAATTATATTTAGATGTATACAGAGTTTCCTGGCAGGGCGCTTCACCCCTTCACACATTTGTTCAGTAGAATAGAAACACAAACGAGCCGTTACTAAAACACAAGAATATAACAGAGAAATTACGTCTGTGGTCGGAGGAAGTTTCACACCTACAAATTTGGTTCGGACCAAACTGAAAAGTCCGAAAGTCCAGACCAAACGAGGTAGGTGTGAAAGCCCCCTTAGTCTCAAGCTCCCCTTTGCTCGGAAACCAAATTCATCCCACTTATTTACATTTATTCATTTAGCCGACGCTTTTATCCAAAGCGACTTACAATTGCTCTACATGTCAGAGGTCGCACGCCTCTGGAGCAACGAGGGGTTAAGCGTCTTGCTCAGGGACACAACACTGGATGGAGTTGGAGAAACTGAACAAGTATCTCAAGGTCCTCCCCTTCAGATGCTCAGGTTGGGGCTCTGTTTCAGGCCATAAAGGCAGCTGATTGGTTCGAGACCTTTGGGATACTTTGTTTTTATTTGCCAAAGCTTAAAAACCTACAAAGCCAGAAACACTTTGAGATAGAAGAGAATAAAAAGAGTAAAGAAAGCAAACTTCTGGAGCAACGTGTCAGACAAAGCTCTCCAGCAGCGTCTCCATAAGAGCAGATGGTAGAAACTCTCATGTCCACGTTAAAGACAGCTGCTGTCACTGTGTTCACAGCTCAGAAGGCGTGCTCAGCGGTGACATCAGCAGCGATGTCATCGCTTCCTCCGACCCGCCGGGTCATCTCCGTGGAGACGGCCGCTCGGTTTCCCGTCTTCCTGCCGCAGCAGATGGACAGCATCAGACCAG
>NC_060161.1:35578830-35583830 GCF_021292245.1 Micropterus dolomieu
AACGGGTTGGCGCCAGATTCCCCCGCCGTGAAAAGCGGCGGGAGAGATATGTTTAGATTTTGTTGATCTGGTAATCAGTGTTTGCATTTTGTGCTTCTACTGTGATTAAGTAGCTACGTAGTTAAATGAGTTCCTTTTGTGTCTGTTTTAACCGTGTTTATTGTTGTTTTACGATCGGGAGTCTCCACAGCTGGTGGACTCACTGGAAACCAGTTAGTGACGGACTGACTGGATGCTGCAGCTGATCAGACTGATCTGTAAGACCTGAACTACAAAAATCTAAATGTTTCCTTTTCTGCTTCCTTGTAACAGTTTATTATCTGTGGTCGTCGTTTCATTTAGTCACGTGACGCTGCACCGTTAATCTAATCACAACTGCAGTCGCGACAGAGGAAGATATTTGATGTCGAAACAGACTTGACTTCAATACCGGTTCCTCAACAATAGTTTTTTAATAAATCTGTTTGAGCAAGATTAGATTACCTCAGAAAACTTTGGGTTTTATTTTTCCATTTGTTGACTTGCAGCCTGAGCACAGCACATGAACACAGGGGCACGTGTTACGGTAAAATGGGTATAAATATCATATAATAATCTTTATTTACACTTGTTACAAAGTGCTTTCACAAGAGCAAAGACAATAAAACACAAACAAATAACAAGATACCGTAAAAGCAGGAAGGAACTGAAATACAGTTTAAACTCCACTCAGAGCCCAGAGACCCTGATATGGAGAGAGCAGAGGAGAGAACCGGCAGCTTGGGAGAAGTCCCGGTACGCCAAAGAGTTAAATGCCGAGATGTCGATACTGCGTACCGGTGTGTACCGGTCCACTTCAAGCACTGGTAACACGGGAGCACAAAGAGACTGTGGCTACAGGAAAACAGACTGGGAGTCGACTTATAAATACGGCGACATGCACAGTACAAGTGTACCAAAAACACCAAAACGTGAGCGCTTCACTGCGATCAGACTTACTGTGTACCTGCAGGTTGAGTTCTGATAAGGCTATTTTGATTGGAGACTTTTTAGAGATCTGCAAGCTGTTTGGCCTCAAAGTATAATGTCTATTGGTCAAGAAAAAGCCTTTGATCACGTTGAGCTGACCATTTATGGCTTGCACTGAGTGCCTGTGGTTGTGGTCCTTGTTTTACTGGTAAAGTTAAGGTTTTATACTGTGACATTCAGAGTGTGCTAAAAATAATGGTGGTTTGAGCTCTCAAGCTGAAGCGGAGTCAGACAGGGCTGCACACTCTTTAACATGTTATATTCTTTAGCTTTTGAGTCTTTGTTGCACAAACGGAGATGTGATCTCCAGGCGTTGACCCTTCCAGGTTGTAATGCACCTTTAAAACTGTCAGCTTATGCAGATGATGTGATCATACTAGTGGATACTCAACAGTATATTAACATGTTGGTGAGGGATGCAGTTCAGTTTGGCTCAACTACACTGGGTGTAGCAGTAATAATAATGATAATTATTAATCTGTGATGAAGGATCTGGAAAGATTTTCCGGTGTGTGGTGTTAGAAGCTGTGTTGTTGATGTCGAGTTGCTCTGCGCTCTCTGGAAGTGAACTGAGATGATTTGGATTCTGTGGTTCTTGTTTTACTGATGGTGTTGTTGTAGTTTTGTAACATGTTGAATCTCCTAATAAAGTATTGAAGTTAGTCTCTTACCGTGCAGCAAGATGACAAACAGCAGGAGCATGTTGGAGTAAAACCTCTGTCACTTCCTCCTGAATAAAGGAGCTGTTAACTCTTCTCACTGCTGCTGAAACAAACTTTTCATTCCGCAGGAAGCTGCAGCCCCTTCACAAAAAAAAGCCTTTACAGGAAGCATCATCGTCTTAACAATACCAGCATTTACACGAAGCAGCTGTGCCTTCAGAGTAAAAGCCTTTACAGGGAGATACGCGCCGACATCTGAAGAAACCTTTCTGTCCTGAACAACAATAAGTTTGACACACTAAATGAAGAAACACCCTATTCTTAAAGTTTATAACAATAACATGCTGGTTAAAGTCTTAAAAGAACTCCAGCACAGAGAAAGGAACTAAGACACATAAAAACACAACAGCTCACATGTGTGGGGGGCACCTCCAGTCCTGATTCTGCAGCAACATCCAGGTTGTTCACCAGTCACGAGCTGTGAAATTAATAAAAAGTTACATTGCGTTTTGTCTTTTAGGATTAAAACTGCTACTTCAGGGTTTTTAATGTTTACAGACGGGTTTGTTTGTTTTGGAGAGGAGACGTCCTCCGTGGTTATTCGGCTCCTGGTAGAACCCTGACAGGAAGCTGAAGTGGAGCAGTATAACTCCCATCAGCTCTTATTCTAAGGTCCATTATTCAACACCAAAGAAGCATATGACTCATCTCCTCTCCCTCCCCTGGGAAGATCAGACCACAACCTGGTCCATCTCCTGCCTCTGGACAAACCTCTGTCCCCCAGACAGTTAGAGATGACCTGTGAAAGACTGCTCTGAAACTTCTCTGTGGGAGGACGCACTCTGTGACGGTCATGGGGAGGGCATTTACAGTCTCACACATTTTACACCAGACTGCATCAATTTGTGTGTGGAACATATAGAACCAACCACGACTGTGTCTTCCCAACAATAAACCCTGGATTACTAGATCTCTCTCCCACCTGGGACAGGCTTTCAGCACCTTCCATTCAATGCTCCCGAGGGACAAGGTGGAGTGGTCGGGGGTGAACCTCCACCTCACTGCATAGATTCAAAGCCTGAAACTGTTGGATACGGTTTACCATTGAGGTTCATCACAAACTTTAGAGCCCTCACTCCTCAGTGCTCCTTGTATGATTGGGTTGGTCGGTCTGCATTGACTCAATCATTGGCACATTATTATTGGTCTGCTTCCCCCAGACCTACACACCTACTATGTTTTACGTTCATGCTATATGTTTTTAATGTCTGTCGCTCTTGGAAAAGAGAGACTTTTAATCTCAATGTCTTTTCTTTCTGGTTAAATAAAGGTAAAAATAAAAATAGACACTGGACGACCTCAGGTTGTGAGGACGCAGGGCTGTGTGTCTGACACCATTGTCAACAGCACAGGGGCCCCACAGGGAACGGTTCTGGCCCCGTTCATGTTCAGCCTCTACATTGCAAACTTCAGAGACAACTCAGAAAAATATCTCTGCACTCGTTGGCCTCATCACCCATCTGAGACCGAATAATAAACAATCCAAACAAACCAGTTGATCCAAAACTAAATCAGACAGACTGAGTAAATAGCATCACAGAGTACGGTCTAGACCTGCTCTTTTATGAAAAGCGCTGTGAGATAACTGTTGTTGTGATTTGTCGCTATATAGATAAAATTGAATTGAACTGAATTGAAACACAGGCAATATATACACAGTGTTAATGAGCAGGGAGGGAATCCACAGGTGAGAGACATGAGGGACTAATAGAGCAGGGGGAACAGACAGGACCAAACCTTAATGCAGAATACAAACTGAACATCAAATAAACTAAGGACCACAAGAAACGAGCAGACCGAACCCTGAACACCACACACTGCCAAATAAACAACAAAACAAGCAGAGAACACAACCCAACACTCAGCAGAGCAGAAAACTAATAATACAAGTACAGAACCAACTAAGATGCAGGACTAAAACTAAGTGAACTAAACTGAACAGATCAGAGAGGCAGAATATGACAGATTATTACGACACCACATGAACGCACCATCAGTCACCGCTCACCCTGCAAGCGAGCAGGAGAAGCTACGGCGGCCGACACGCTCTGTTTGCTCTGAGCTAGATAATATGTGTGGTCCTCCATTTGTCCAAATTTTACTTCTCTTATTACTTCCACTACTCAGAGGCGGGGGACTCGAGTCACAAAGACTCGAAACTTGCTTATATAAAAGACCAGATAACAGATAAAAGACTCGACTTGAGACTTGACTAGAAAAAGGACCTGACTTTTTTATTATCATCCCAACATTTGTAGCATAATCCTGCAACCATGTTGCTTTCACATAGCGGCCCGGATCTCCGGAACCAGCGGCGTAGAACAAGACGTAGTGTAACGTATTTGTAGACATTAAAGGATTAAGTTGTCGGTGACGGCAGGAAGGAAAGAACAGCGCTGTGCAAGTTCTGCATCTCAGAAATCAGTGACCACCACAACATCCAACTGAGTTGCCTCCTCTCTGAAACTGTTTCGACATTAACTGAATTCCTAAGAACGTCATGTGACCTGACATGTGACTTGCTTGACTTTCATCACAGTAACTTGGGACTTGCTTGAAGGTTAAGACTTTAAGACGTGTTTGTGAATATTGAAATATGAGCTGAAGGCGATGAATAGCATCCTGACATGTGTTTGGATGCTCCAGGAGGGACAGGGCTGTATGAAGTGCAATGCAGATTAGGTCCTCCGTGGATCTGTTGCCTCGACAGACAACCTGGTGACCGTCCAGATCATCGGGGACGATGGTCTTGGTGCCTCTCTGAGCCCTTCACAATAAGCAGTGTCAGGGTGAGCGGGCGGAAGTCATTTAGGCCTTTCACTGCTGTTGTTTTGGGGGACGGTGGTTGTAGCAGCGTGTTGGATGGCGAGATTAAGGATGTGGTGTGTGACACCCTGTCTGGTCCTGTTGCTGTGGTGATGTTAGAGTTAGGCTACATAAGAGCTGATCTCACCTGGTGCTGCTGACCCCCAATGTGCTGCTTGTACCTGCACTTAGCGTCTCAAAGGCCCTTTTTCAGTCGTCTTCTGTAGGCCAGCATGTCACCCATTTTATTGAGATTTATTGCAATTTATTACATTTTTCCAACTTCCAATTAGGTCCCTAAAGTCAAACTTTGTCAACATCTGTTTATCTAAAAAGATCTAAACAGACATTTCTCTGTTTGTTAATATCACATTTTCAGTCCTCTATATGGTCCTGTTAAGTTTTCTAGTGGACTAAAAAAGCAATAGATTTTATTATTCTAGCACCAAAAAGTTAAAACTCCCA
>NC_060161.1:35588830-35593195 GCF_021292245.1 Micropterus dolomieu
TTTAAAAAACCAGCGTTACCACAAAAGAAGTCCAACACTTCTCTCCAACACATCTGAGTGACAAACTGTATTCTTGATCCCTTTTACAAACTCAGTGCACGTAAAAGCAGAATCCCAAGAACTGATCACTGTGAAAAGAAAGACAGAGGGAGGCCTGACGTGCACCTTCTCAACAATGTGCTGACGTGCACCTTGAAGAGTCGGTGCTGCAGCCCTGGAGCTATTTCCCCTTCTGTGGTGATGTGGAACGTGTTCAGAGCTCTGTTCTCACTGCACCTCTGCAGGTGTGGTTCAGCAGACAGGTATGTAAAGACGCGCACAGGTAACGCTGTTCCTCTTTAGAGCAGCTGAGAAACTGGCTCAGCTCCAGGACATCTGGAGCCTCTCCTGCTGACTGACTGGACCAGGTCCACGTGCCATCAGTCGCCTCTTTTACACTGTTAGCTGGTTTTGTTATTCTGTTTATGTTATTATGTGTTTTGTCTATTTTTAGGAGAGTAATACACATTGTTGCCATGGAGACCTTTGTGTGTAGCATGGGCTCCCTCTGCTGGGCCCCTGCAGATTTGAGCGGTGCACCCCAAGATTTCTACATGTGCTGTCTCTGTGGTGAGTTACATCAGCTCCGTTTATTTAAAATCATCTTCTGGTGTGTTTTAAGCACGTATGTTAACGTCAGCTTTCAGTTGCCTGTGAAAATGCTTTATGTCAGTTTTGTTGCCTTTTAATTGTCTTTCTCTAAATTTGTTGGAAACGTGTCGTGTTTTGTTTGATTCCGGCTTAAGTTCAATACATTTGATTGTTTTGGTTATTTTGGTAAAAGCTTTCTGGAGTTGTCAGACTGGCTGTGATGGAGAACTGATCTCCATCCTGTGTTAACAGATAAACGGCGAGTTGAAGCCAAAGACCATTCGTGTGTGTGTTTCACTATTCTACATAACGCAACCACCGCAAAGGCAGTGAAGAGTGTGATACAACGGGGCATTGTATTTTTTGTTTCAGTGTTGTCAGCACAGTGTTTCACTCTACAAGCTGAGCACCTCGTGTGCTTTAAACTTTGTAAACCCCCACCAGCCATGAGCTCAGATCAGTACTTAGACCACATGAGTGCTATAATAAACGCTCACACTCACAAACTGTGACCCCTTTAAAGCCCACTGTGTCCCCCTGAGCTCCCTACACCCCTGTAACCCTACTGTAACCCTCCATCAGTCCATTGGTACTTCCATATAATAATCAAAACATGATTCGAGGCCGATCATTCGCTCAAATGTCTTCTCTTACCACCACTACGCAGACGATACACAACTCTACCTGTCCTTTCCGCCAGAAAGATCGGTAGAGTTCCACCGTCTCGGCGGGGATGTCTCGGACATATCTGCATGGATGAAGGCTTACCACCTAAAACTAAACCCAAGACTGAACTCGAGCATCTTCCAGGATGACGATGTCACAAATTTGGCTGTTTTTTTTTCACAAACTCCGTATTGTGAAATCCAACCGGCCCATCGTGGTGAACTTGAAGTGACGTTACAGGTGATCTTTACCAACAGGTTAATCATTAAGAAGAAAAGAGCTTCTGTGTTTCCTGATCAGTCTGACTCACTGGATGCATCCTAATCTCAGCTAACCCCCCCCCCTCCCCCCAACAAACGCCATCAGTCTGTTCTGCAGTTGGACATTTTATTAATTTATTAGAGTCTACTATTCATCATCATCATCTTCATCATCACTCACAACAGATATAAACAGTCCTGTTGTCATGGTTACCAGGGTCCTCGTTAGTGTGATTATCAGCCCGTTAAGGTTGTCACCATGACGACGCTCTCGGTGGAGGAGTGTTTGTGTGTATATCCTGTAAGTGTGTGTTGTGTCAACACATTCTCTCTCCAGCACATCACATGACCCCTTGGCGTCGCTGTTTTTCAACATGTAGGGCTCCGTGGTCCAATTAGCAACAATGCAACGTCCGGTTAGACTTTCAAAATAAAAGTGCTTCTTAATGTTGCAATTTTGAAATGGCAGGTTGTTAACGTTGTGAAACGTCTCAGTTTGGTTAGGTTCAGGACAAGATCGGGCTTTTGCTTAAAATAACTACGTTACGTACGTCAGTTAACTTACTTATGTTCAGCAACGCCACTTGTGTAACTTATGTAACTTACATAAAAATATTTAATTCTGTCTTTTTATTTAGAAAGTTCAGAAACCGGATCCACCCGGGATCCAGATGTTTGTCTCCTTGGTGAAAGTCTGGTTTCTGACCAAACTGTCCACCCTGACTACCTCCTTAAGCTGTGTTTCATGTGGCTTGATTACAAAGTCAATGCAAAGAGGAAGTATTCCTGCGAATTTGCTCCTTTCTCGAGTTCAAATTTTTCTACTTGGGCGAGAAATTTGCTTGATGCAATGTTGCAAAAGCCTATCAGCGGTGAGATCGTCCAAACGTCGGAGCGTTGTTATAAATGAACCCCCGTATTCGGTGTGGAGTCTGCTCTGATAACTACGCCGTTTACTCACAGGAGGAGCTCAGAGTTAACTGTTTTTATTAAATGAGCTTTTTACTTTAGTTTTTGGGATTACAACTTGATTTATCTTCACTGGAGCTTCTCAGCAGCTTCCGTGCACATCCGGTTCCACTGTTGTTGTTAGCGTTGGTTGGCACCCAGGGTTCTGCTGGACTACGACTTCATATTTATATAAAAACTGGACATTACTTGGAGAAAAGAAAGCGAGGAGGTTGAACTACCTGGTGAGTTCAGAGAACATGTGTCTGTAACTTTATTCCAGCTGTCGTTGTACTTTACTGTGAACAGGTTAGCGTAGCGTAGCCCTGATCGATCCAAACTCCAGAGAAGTTGTCTTCCTGCTGACAGACCTGACAAAGCATGAATTCATATGTTTAACAAAACTGCATCATATTTTAGTTATTTTGGCATCAGTTTGATCCGTTTACTGCTATTAAATCACAGCCAAGAGTTTGGGTTCATATAGCTGTAATATCCGCAGCCGTCAAACTTGTGCGAGTAAAGCGAGAAGAATATTAACGTTGTGTGAACACAGCTCTGAGTTTACTGTGACACATTACACAGCTACATTTAGTGTTCAACAACAACCGCGCTGGAATCCACAGAGCGCTCCAAGCTGACGCCCATATGTGATGTGATGTGCAGAGTGTGTGTTGTGTAGAGTGTGTGTTATGTGTTGTGTAGAGTGTGTGTTGTGTAGAGTGTGTGTTGTGCAGAGTGTGTGTTGTGTGTTGTGTAGAGTGTGTGTTGTGCAGAGTGTGTGTTGTGTAGATTGTGTGTTATGTGTTTTGTGTTATGTTTTGTGTAGAGTATGTGTTGTGTAGATTGTGTGTTATGTGTTGTGTAGAGTGTGTGTTGTGTAGAGTGTGTGTTATGTGTTTTGTGTTATGTTTTGTGTAGAGTGTGTGTTGTGTAGATTGTGTGTTATGTGTTGTGTAGAGTGTGTGTTGTGCAGAGTGTGTGTTGTGCAGAGTGTGTGTTGTGCAGAGTGTGTGTTGTGCAGAGTGCGTGTTGTGCAGAGTGTGTGTTGTGCAGAGTGTGTGTTGTGCAGAGTGCGTGTTGTGCAGAGTGCGTGTTATGTGTTATGCAGAGTGTGTGTTGTGTAGATTGTGTGTTGTGTGTTTTGTGTTATGTGTTGTGTAGAGTGTGTGTTGTGTAGATTGTGTGTTATGTGTTTTGTGTTATGTGTTGTGTAGAGTGTGTGTTGTGTAGATTGTGTGTTATGTGTTGTGTAGAGTGTGTGTTGTGCAGAGTGTGTGTTGTGCAGAGTGTGTGTTGTGCAGAGTGTGTGTTGTGCAGAGTGCGTGTTGTGCAGAGTGTGTGTTGTGCAGAGTGTGTGTTGTGCAGAGTGCGTGTTGTGCAGAGTGCGTGTTATGTGTTATGCAGAGTGTGTGTTGTGTAGATTGTGTGTTATGTGTTTTGTGTTATGTGTTGTGTAGAGTGTGTGTTGTGTAGATTGTGTGTTATGTGTTTTGTGTTATGTGTTGTGTAGAGTGTGTGTTGTGTAGATTGTGTGTTATGTGTTGTGTAGAGTGTGTGTTGTGCAGAGTGTGTGTTGTGCAGAGTGTGTGTTGTGCAGAGTGTGTGTTGTGCAGAGTGCGTGTTGTGCAGAGTGTGTGTTGTGCAGAGTGTGTGTTGTGCAGAGTGCGTGTTGTGCAGAGTGCGTGTTATGTGTTATGCAGAGTGTGTGTTGTGTAGATTGTGTGTTATGTGTTTTGTGTTATGTGTTGTGTAGAGTGTGTGTTGTGTAGATTGTGTGTTATGTGTTTTGTGTTATGTGTTGTGTAGAGTGTGTGTTGTGTAGATTGTGTGTTATGTGTTGTGTAGAGTGTGTGTTGTG
>NC_060161.1:35595557-35602018 GCF_021292245.1 Micropterus dolomieu
AGACGGACAGGTGAGAGACGGGCAGGTGAGAGACAGACAGGTGAGAGACAGGCAGGTGAGAAACAGGCTGGTGAAAGACGGGCTGGTGAGAGACAGGCTGGTGAGAGACGGGCTGGTGAGAGACAGGCTGGTGAGAGACGGACAGGTGAGAGACGGGCAGGTGAGAGACAGACAGGTGAGAGACAGGCAGGTGAGAAACAGGCTGGTGAAAGACGGGCTGGTGAGAGACAGGCTGGTGAGAGACGGGCTGGTGAGAGACAGGCTGGTGAGAGACGGACAGGTGAGAGACGGGCAGGTGAGAGACAGACAGGTGAGAGACAGGCAGGTGAGAAACAGGCTGGTGAAAGACGGGCTGGTGAGAGACAGGCTGGTGAGAGACGGGCTGGTGAGAGACAGGCTGGTGAGAGACGGACAGGTGAGAGACGGGCAGGTGAGAGACAGACAGGTGAGAGACAGGCAGGTGAGAAACAGGCTGGTGAAAGACGGGCTGGTGAGAGACAGGCTGGTGAGAGACAGGCTGGTGAGAGACAGGCTGGTGAGAGACAGGCTGGTGAGAGACAGACAGGTGAGAGACAGACAGACGAGAGAGAGGCTGGTGAGAGACAGGCTGGTGAGAGACAGACAGGTGAGAGACAGACAGACGAGAGAGAGGCTGGTGAGAGACAGACAGGTGAGAGACGGACAGGTGAGAGACGGGCAGGTGAGAGACAGACAGGTGAGAGACAGGCAGGTGAGAAACAGGCTGGTGAAAGACGGGCTGGTGAGAGACAGGCTGGTGAGAGACGGGCTGGTGAGAGACAGGCTGGTGAGAGACGGACAGGTGAGAGACGGGCAGGTGAGAGACAGACAGGTGAGAGACAGGCAGGTGAGAAACAGGCTGGTGAAAGACGGGCTGGTGAGAGACAGGCTGGTGAGAGACGGGCTGGTGAGAGACAGGCTGGTGAGAGACGGACAGGTGAGAGACGGACAGGTGAGAGACAGGCTGGTGAGAGACGGACAGGTGAGAGACGGACAGGTGAGAGACGGACAGGTGAGAGACAGGCTTTGACAGAGAAGTGTCATTTCTTCGGTGTTGGAACATGAAAAGGTGTGAGGGGTGGACTCTTGTGTCTTTTGTACTTCTAAGGTCAGAAAATCATTGGAGATCATAAAGTCACGTGTTGCAGGGCTCCAGACTGCAACCAGGAAATCTGTGGATTTCTAAATGATTTCCTTGGTCGCAGTGGTGCAGGTGACTTTTCAGGGGTGCACTCACTTTGTGATGCTGTATGTCAGAGGTCGCACGCCTCTGGAGCAACGAGGGGTTAAGTGTCTTGGAGCTAAGCTGAGCCTGTTTTGGTTTTAAGCTCTGTGGTAGCGTGTTAGTGCTGACGGGCGATGATGCAGACTCTCTCGTTTGGCTTCCCGATTGGCTCTGATCAGTCGTGCAGAGAGTTTTATTAAAATATGTTGTAAATAACACTTGGACTGTGCATGTCTGCGTATTTACTGTGTGACGACTGTTTCCCGCCGCCACAGTGTCTTTGTACTCACAGCCTCTGGGATTTACACAATGATGATCAAATAACAGAGAAGAAGAGTTCAGGAGGACCTCAGCAGTCCACTGTGTTCAGGTTTACGTGGTATCTTTAACACTTTCACTGGTTCAAATGTTTAAACTGCAGCGTCTCACGTTTCAGCTTTGATTCCTTCATTAATCAACAGCTGATCAATACTTTATCAGTAAACAGCGCGCAGTGGCGACCGGTCACTGCCCCACCTACTGTCAACAGAAAGAACTGCGCAAACAAAAGAGGTTATTTGTGATCTGCAATAATTTACTATCTCTGGAAGAAGCACATCCATATATTGGATATCATTTGAGTTCGGATTTCATTTCATGTTCATTGGCCCCTCCCACTTTGCGAATGTAGACTGCGTTCTCCCGTTTGGTGTCCACAGGCTAGCATGGGGCTAGCTCCTCTCTCACAGCGTGGGAAGATATTTATGAGCATGCTCAGAGGGTTTTGTTTTCGATCAAGCTGGTTGACGGCTCACTATTCCGCAGTTAGTCCTGTCATTCCCTGCGTCTGAAACTATGGCCTGTAGGAAACGCTGCTGTTCCGCCACACTGAGCTTCACACTGGTAAGACGGTCCTGTCTCTGTTAACATCTATCCGTGAGAACAACGTAGAGGAAGCATCTGCTCCGGCGACAATAACAACAACACCACCATGACGACATTCGAGTCAGAGAAGAACTTTTCCACCTCGAAAAGGATAAAAACCTTCACTCGCAATACAACGGGACAGCCGCGACTCAGCGCACCTGCCACGCCGTCCACCGAAAGTCAGCTCATACAGCACCGACTTCATTCCCTAAGTCATCAGAGGAAAAACCGCCGCGTGAGCCGTCAGCCGTGGTGAGTGAAAGCAGATTTTATCATCACCCTCGCTCTCCCTTTGTGTAAAACACCTGGTGCTAGGCTAACGAGCCCTTTGTTGACACATCAGGAGCAAGAGAGAGTATTGTAGTTTAACTGGTATGTATCCTATCGGTGTTTGACAAACTGACGGCGTGATTCATGGAGACACGGTGAAGCCCCGCCCCCCTTCGTCTGGTTACCTGTGGCAGAGGAGCAGCAGTGATGTCATGGTGGCTTCAGAGCCTCGCCCGCTGGCTGGAGCTCTAACAGGGACAGACCAATGAGGGTGAGGCGCTGATGGGGTCACGTGAGGTTGTGGTTGGTTGGGCCGGGCCTCTGTGATTGCCAGCAACTTCTGACTCGTTCTGGTTTTGGGTTCAGAGGTCACCGGCCCGGCACCTGGCCAGGACTCCCTCACACTAGACACGTGACCCTTGACCTTTCTACGATCCCGTAACACGACAGGTGTCTCTGGTTGCTTAGCAACAAGCTGCAGCGTCCTAAGGGGGAGGGGCGGGGTCGAAGGAGGGCGCCGCTGAGGGCGAGGCCAGGGGACGGGGTCAGTGGTGGGAGGGGGCTGCTGCCGTTTCCCCGAGATCATTTTCTTTACACTACCAAACATCTCCGACCAATCACAGCCCACCGTCAAACATGACCGTCCAATCAGAGCTGAGCAACAGACTGCAGGGACCTGCCGACCAATCACAATTCAGATTGTTAAGGACTTATGTCCCTCATTAAGGTCCAGACTTCTAGTTGTCCCTCGTTAAGATCTCCTGTCCCTTTTTAAGGTCCAGACTTCTAGTTGTCCCTTCTTAAGGTCTCCTGTCCTTTGTTAAGGTCCAGGCTTCTTGTTGTCCCTTCTTAAGGTCTCCTGTCCTTTGTTAAGGTCCAGACTTCTAGTTGTCCCTTCTTAAGGTCTCCTGTCCTTTGTTAAGGTCCAGGCTTCTTGTTGTCCCTTCTTAAGATCTCCTGTCCTTTGTTAAGGTCCAGACTTCTAGTTGTCCCTTCTTAAGGTCTCCTGTCCTTTGTTAAGGTCCAGGCTTCTTGTTGTCCCTTCTTAAGGTCTCCTGTCCTTTGTTAAGGTCCAGGCTTCTTGTTGTCCCTTCTTAAGGTCTCCTGTCCTTTGTTAAGGTCCAGGCTTTTAGTTGTCCCTCATTAAGATCTCCTGTCCCTTGTTAAGGTCCAGGCTTTTAGTTGTCCCTCATTAAGATCTCCTGTCCCTCGTAAAGATCTCCTGTCCCTTGTTAAGGTCCAGGCTTTTAGTTGTCCCTCATTAAGATCTCCTGTCCCTCGTAAAGATCTCCTGTCCCTTGTTAAGGTCCAGACTTCTAGTTGTGTCTCGTTAAGATCTCGTCCCTCGTAAAGATCTCCTGTCCCTCGTTAAGGTCCAGACTTCATGTTGTCCCTTCTTAAGGTCTCCTGTCCTTTGTTAAGGTCCAGGCTTCTTGTTGTCCTTTGTTAAGGTCCAGAGTCCTTGTTGTCCCTCGTTAAGGTCTCCTGTCCCCTTTTAAGATCTCCTGTACCTCGTTAAGGTCCAGAGTCCTTGTTGTCCCTCGTTAAGGTCTCCTGTCCCCTTTTAAGATCTCCTGTCCCTCATTAAGGTCCAGAGTCCTTGTTGTCCTTCGTTAAGGTCTCCTGTCCCTCGTTAAGGTCCAGAGTCCTTGTTGTCCTTCGTTAAGGTCTCCTGTCCCTCGTTAAGGTCCAGACTTCTTGTTGTGCCTCGTTAAGGTCCTCTGTCCCTCGTTAAGGTCCAGAGTCCTTGTTGTCCTTCGTTAAGGTCTCCTGTCCCTTGTTAAGGTCCAGACTTCTTGTTGTCCCTTGTTAAGGTCTCCTGTCCCTTGTTAAGGTCCAGACTTCTTGTTGTCCCTTGTTAAGGTCTCCTGTCCCTTGTTAAGGTCCAGAGTCCTTGTTGTCCCTCGTTAAGGTCTCCTGTCCCTCGTTAAGGTCCAGAGTCCTTGTTGTGCCTCGTTAAGGTCTCCTGTCCCTCGTTAAGGTCTCCTGTCCCTCGTTAAGGTCCAGAGTCCTTGTTGTCCTTGTTGTCCCTTGTTAAGGTCCTTTGTCCCTCATATCACACCGTCTCTTGTCTTTTGGAAAGTAAATTCCCATCCAGGCTGTCTGTGATTGGCTGGTTCTCTGTGAGCTCACAGGTCCAATCAGAAGCAGCCGCCTCGTCCAGATGTTTACCTTAAACTAAACCTCCGTCTCTCCGCGTCTCCTCTAAACCAGTGAGAGGCATCACAAAAACACAAACACACTCTCTGCTCTCTGGTTGGCTGCTGTCTCATTCCAGCTCCCGCCCACTCACGGTCTCAGCCAATAAAAAGGCTGCAGTGGAATTCTCCTCCCGCCCACTCAGAGCGAGTCAGAACACAGAGCTTCATTCATTCGTTCAGAGTTCCTGCTCCTCATGAGTTACTGTCATAACAGAAACATCTGAAAGGACCTGGACTGTGTTTATTAATCCACGGCTTCCTATCACAACATTTCCATCTAACCTACCTGCGTAAAGCTTTTCTTTTATATATGACTTCATAATAATGACCTTGTGTATCCTTTTAGGAGAATATCACCTGTAAATTATTAGCTCATTATTATTATTAACAGACAAACGTAGTCTGCAGAGCCCTGAGTAGTGTCTTTCAGGCTTGTTTTATTTTATGTATATTTTGTACGTTATGTTTTTATTTTATGTATATTTTGTACGTTATGTTTTTTTTATGTATATTTTGTAAGTTATGCTTGTTGCATTTTATGTATATGTTGTACGTTATGCTTGGTGCATTTTATGTATATTTTGTACGTTATGCTTGTTGCATTTTATGTATATTTTGTACGTTATGCTTGTTGCATTTTATGTATATTTTGTACGTTATGTTTTTTTTTATGTATATTTTGTACGTTATGTTTTTTTTTATGTATATTTTGTACGTTATGCTTGTTGCATTTTATGTATATTTTTTGTACGTTATGTTTTTTTTTATGTATATTTTGTAAGTTATGCTTGTTGCATTTTATGTATATTTTGTACGTTATGTTTTTTTTTATGTATATTTTGTAAGTTATGCTTGTTGCATTTTATGTATATTTTGTAAGGTATGTTTGTTTTATTTTATGTACAGTGGGTACGGAAAGTATTCAGACCCCTTTAAATTTTTCTTTAAAGTTTCATTGCAGCCATTTTCCAAAAATCAAAAAAGTTCATTTTATTTCTCAGTAATGTACACTCAGCACTCCATCTTGACAGAAAAAAACAGAAATGTAGAAATTTTTGCAAATTTATTAAAAAAGAAAAACTGAAATATCACATGGTCATAAGTATTCAGACCCTTTGCCGTGACACTCATATTTAACTCAGGTGCTGTCTATTTCTTCTGATCATCCTTGAGATGGTTCTACACCTTCATTTGAGTCCAGCTGTGTTTGATTAGACTGATTGGACTTGATTAGGAAAGCCACACACCTGTCTATATAAGACCTTACAGCTCACAGTGCATGTCAGAGCAAATGAGAATCATGAGGTCAAAGGAACTGCCTGAAGAGCTCAGAGACAGAATTGTGGCAAGGCACAGATCTGGCCAAGGTTACAAAAAAATTTCTGCTGCACTTAAGGTTCCTAAGAGCACAGTGGCCTCCATAATCCTCAAATGGAAGACGTTTGGGACGACCAGAACCCTTCCTAGAGCTGGCCGTCCGGCCAAACTGAGCTATCGGGGTAGAAGAGCCTTGGTGAGAGAGGTAAAGAAGAACCCAAAGGTCACTGTGGCTGAGCTCCAGAGATGCAGTCGGGAGATGGGAGAAAGTTGTAGTAAGTCAACCATCACTGCAGCAATCCACCAGTCGGGGCTTTCTGGCAGAGTGGCCCGACGGAAGCCTCTCCTCAGTGCAAGACACATGAAAGCCCGCATGGAGTTTGCTAAAAAACCCCTGAAGGACTCCAAGATGGTGATAAATAAGATCCTCTGGTCTGATGAGACCAAGATAGAACTTTTTGGCCTTAATTCTAAGCGGTATGTGTGGAGAAAACCAGGCACTGCTCATCACCTGTCCAATACAG